>NC_091327.1:7342021-7489521 GCF_038502225.1 Cherax quadricarinatus
TTAATTGTGAAAGTGATGAATGTGTCTGCAGTTCTAGAGTTTTCAGGTAGGGTGTTCCAGATTTTAGGGCCTTTGACATACATTGAATTTTTGTAAAGGTTTAGTCGGACATGGGGAATGTCGTAGAGATGTTTGTGTCTGGTGTTATGCCTGTTGGTCCTGTCACAGCTATCAAGAAAGCATTTTAGGTCAAGGTTAATATTGGAATTTAAGGTCCTGTAGATGTAGATTGCATAGTAGTAAGTGTGGATGTTCTGAACAGGGAGTAAGTTTAGATCTATGAAGAGTGGGGGGGTGTGTTGCCAGGGATGGGATTTAGTGATTATTCTTACTGCGGCTTTTTATTGGGTTATTATTGGCTTTAGGTGTGTTGCTGCAGTTGATCCCCAAGCACAAATAGCATAGGTGAGGTATGGATAAATGAGTGAATAGTATAGTGTGAGAAGGACATTTTGCGGCACGTAGTATCGTATCTTGGAGAGGATCCCAACTGTTTTGGATACTTTTTTTGTTATGTGTTGGATATGGGTGCTGAAATTCAGGTTGTTGTCGAGGTATAGGCCTAGGAATTTGCCCTCATTATGCCTGGCAATTAGAGTGTTGTCGATCTTAATGTTAAGTTGTGCAACACCTGCTCTGCTACCAAACATAATACAGTGGTCCCTCAATAATCGTAGGGCTCGAGAGTCATAGATTTCAGAAATCATAGTAATATTTTCGTATGAACATGGGCTCGCTAATCGTAGATTGGCTTGTGAATAGTAGTTCGTCCAGGACACGTACCCACACTGTGAGCTGGGGCAGCCTCCCTACCCAGCCAGTGTGGCATTGTTTTCCAGAGAGCGACGGTCGCCTCACGTGTTCCTACAAAATATTTCATAATATTCCATTAATTTTAGTGCTTGCAAGTACATTCTAAATAAGCTACCATGGCTCCAAAGAAAGCTCCTAGTGCCAAGCCTTTGGTAAAGAAGGTGAGAAATACGATTGAATTTAAGAAAAACATCATTGAAAAATATGAAAGTGGCTTAAGTGCGGCCGAACTGGCCAGGATGTATAACAAACCCTATACAACCATATGTTCCATTGTGGCCAAGAAAAAGGAAATCAAGGATGCTGTTGTTGCAAAGGGGGTAAATATGCTGACAAAAATGAGATCACCAGTACTCGAAGAGGTTGAGAAGTTATTATTGGTGTGGATAAACAAGAAAGTTGGATGTCCTGGCTCTAAGCGAAACAAAGCTGAAGGGGGTAGGAGAATTTCAGTGGGGGGAAATAAATGGGATTAAATCTGGAGTATCTGAGAGAGTTAGAGCAAAGGAAGGGGTAGCAGTAATGTTAAATGATCAGTTATGGAAGGAGAAAAGAGAATATGAATGTGTAAATTCAAGAATTATGTGGATTAAAGTAAAGGTTGGATGCGAGAAGTGGGTCATAATAAGCGTGTATGCACCTGGAGAAGAGAGGAATGCAGAGGAGAGAGAGAGATTTTGGGAGATGTTAAGTGAATGTATAGGAGCCTTTGAACCAAGTGAGAGAGTAATTGTGGTAGGGGACCTGAATGCTAAAGTAGGAGAAACTTTTAGAGAGGGTGTGGTAGGTAAGTTTGGGGTGCCAGGTGTAAATGTAATGGGAGCCCTTTGATTGAACTTTGTATAGAAAGGGGTTTAGTTATAGGTAATACATATTTTAAGAAAAAGAGGATAAATAAGTATACACGATATGATGTAGGGCGAAATGACAGTAGTTTGTTGGATTATGTATTGATAGATAAAAGACTGTTGAGTAGACTTCAGGATGTACATGTTTATAGAGGGGCCACAGATATATCAGATCACTTTCTAGTTGTAGCTACACTGAGAGTAAAAGGTAGATGGGATACAAGGAGAATAGAAGCATCAGGGAAGAGAGAGGTGAAGGTTTATAAACTAAAAGAGGAGGCAGTTAGGGTAAGATATAAACAGCTATTGGAGGATAGATGGGCTAATGAGAGCATAGGCAATGGGGTCGAAGAGGTATGGGGTAGGTTTAAAAATGTAGTGTTAGAGTGTTCAGCAGAAGTTTGTGGTTACAGGAAAGTGGGTGCAGGAGGGAAGAGGAGTGATTGGTGGAATGATGATGTAAAGAGAGTAGTAAGGGAGAAAAAGTTAGCATATGAGAAGTTTTTACAAAGTAGAAGTGATGCAAGGAGGGAAGAGTATATGGAGAAAAAGAGAGAGGTTAAGAGAGTGGTGAAGCAATGTAAAAAGAGAGCAAATGAGAGAGTGGGTGAGATGTTATCAACAAATTTTGTTGAAAATAAGAAAAAGTTTTGGAGTGAGATTAACAAGTTAAGAAAGCCTAGAGAACAAATGGATTTGTCAGTTAAAAATAGGAGAGGAGAGTTATTAAATTGAGAGTTAGAGGTATTGGGAAGATGGAGGGAATATTTTGAGGAATTGTTAAATGTTGATGAAGATAGGGAAGCTGTGATTTCGTGTATAGGGCAAGGAGGAATAACATCTTGTAGGAGTGAGGAAGAGCCAGTTGTGAGCGTGGGGGAAGTTCGTGAGGCAGTAGGTAAAATGAAAGGGGGTAAGGCAGCCGGGATTGATGGGATAAAGATAGAAATGTTAAAAGCAGGTGGGGATATAGTTTTGGAGTGGTTGGTGCAATTATTTAATAAATGTATGGAAGAGGGTAAGGTACCTAGGGATTGGCAGAGAGCATGCATAGTTCCTTTGTATAAAGGCAAAGGGGATAAAAGAGAGTGCAAAAATTATAGGGGGATAAGTCTGTTGAGTGTACCTGGTAAAGTGTATGGTAGAGTTATAATTGAAAGAATTAAGAGTAAGATGGAGAATAGGATAGCAGATGAACAAGGAGGCTTTAGGAAAGGTAGGGGGTGTGTGGACCAGGTGTTTACAGTGAAACATATAAGTGAACAGTATTTAGATAAGGCTAAAGAGGTCTTTGTGGCATTTATGGATTTGGAAAAGGCGTATGACAGGGTGGATAGGGGGGCAATGTGGCAGATGTTGCAAGTGTATGGTGTAGGAGGTAGGTTACTGAAAGCAGTGAAGAGTTTTTACGAGGATAGTGAGGCTCAAGTTAGAGTATGTAGGAAAGAGGGAAATTTTTTCCCAGTAAAAGTAGGCCTTAGACAAGGATGTGTGATGTCACCGTGGTTGTTTAATATATTTATAGATGGGGTTGTAAGAGAAGTAAATGCGAGGGTCTTGGCAAGAGGCGTGGAGTTAAAAGATAAAGAATCACACACAAAGTGGGAGTTGTCACAGCTGCTCTTTGCTGATGACACTGTGCTCTTGGGAGATTCTGAAGAGAAGCTGCAGAGATTGGTGGATGAATTTGGTAGGGTGTGCAAAAGAAGAAAATTAAAGGTGAATACAGGAAAGAGTAAGGTTATGAGGATAACAAAAAGATTAGGTGATGAAAGATTGAATATCAGATTGGAGGGAGAGAGTATGGAGGAGGTGAACGTATTCAGATATTTGGGAGTGGACGTGTCAGCGGATGGGTCTATGAAAGATGAGGTGAATCATAGAATTGATGAGGGAAAAAGAGTGAGTGGTGCACTTAGGAGTCTGTGGAGACAAAGAACTTTGTCCTTGGAGGCAAAGAGGGGAATGTATGAGAGTATAGTTTTACCAACGCTCTTATATGGGTGTGAAGCGTGGGTGATGAATGTTGCAGCGAGGAGAAGGCTGGAGGCAGTGGAGATGTCATGTCTGAGGGCAATGTGTGGTGTGAATATAATGCAGAGAATTCGTAGTTTGGAAGTTAGGAGGAGGTGCGGGATTACCAAAACTGTTGTCCAGAGGGCTGAGGAAGGGTTGTTGAGGTGGTTCGGACATGTAGAGAGAATGGAGCGAAACAGAATGACTTCAAGAGTGTATCAGTCTGTAGTGGAAGGAAGGCGGGGTAGGGGTCGGCCTAGGAAGGGTTGGAGGGAGGGGGTAAAGGAGGTTTTGTGTGCGAGGGGCTTGGACTTCCAGCAGGCATGCGTGAGCGTGTTTGATAGGAGTGAATGGAGACAAATGGTTTTTAATACTTGACGTGCTGTTGGAGTGTGAGCAAAGTAACATTTATGAAGGGATTCAGGGAAACCGGCAGGCCGGACTTGAGTCCTGGAGATGGGAAGTACAGTGCCTGCACTCTGAAGGAGGGGTGTTAATGTTGCAGTTTAAAAACTGTAGTGTAAAGCACCCTTCTGGCAAGACAGTGATGGAGCCAATGATGGTGAAAGTTTTTCTTTTTCGGGCCACCCTGCCTTGGTGGGAATCGGCCAGTGTGATAATAAAAAAAAAAAAAATAATAAACAAGAAACAATTAGCAGGAGATAGTATTATGACGTCGATTATTTGTGAAAAGGCTAGGCAGTTGTGCGATGATCTGGTAAAGAAATTGCCTGCAACTAGTGGTGATGTGAGTGAATTTAAGGCCAGCAAAGGTTGGTTTGAGAGATTTAAGAACCGTAGTGGCATACACAGTGTGGTAAGGCATGGTGAGGCTGCCAGTTCGGACCACAAAGTGGCTGAAAAATATGTGCATGAATTCAAGGAGTACATAGAGGCTGAAGGACTGAAACCTGAACAAGTGTTCAATTGTTATGAAACAGACCTCTTTTGGAAGAAAATGCTGAAGAGGACCTACATTACACAGGAGGAAAAGGCACTGCCAGGACACAAGCCTATGAAAGACAGGCTGACGCTCATGTTCTGTGCTAATGCTAGTGGGCATTTCAAAATGAAGCTGTTACTAGTGTACCATTCTGAAAATCCCAGAGTGTTCAGGAAAAACAATGTTATGAAGAGTAAATTGTGTGTGTTTTGGAAATCTAATAGTAAGGCATGGGTCACGAGGGAAATTTTCGTCGAGTGGTTCAATGAAGTGTTTGGCCCTAGTGTGAAGAATTACCTCCTGGAAAAGAAATTGGATCTCAAGTGCCTCCTAGTAATGGACAATGCACCTGCTCATCCTCCAAACTCGGATGATCTAATTTTCGAGGAGTTTGGGTTCATCACAGTAAAGTTCTTGCCCCCGAATACCACTCCTCTCCTCCAGCCCATGGACCAGCAGGTCATTGCAAACTTTAAAATCTCTACATCAAAACAATGTTTGAAAGGTGCTTGAATGTGACCTCAGACACTCACTTGACCCTAAGAGATTTTTGGAGAGAACACTTCAGAATCCTCCATTGCATAAGCCTTATAGGTATGGCTTGGGAGGGAGTGACTACCAGGACTTTGAACTCTGCTTGGAGAAAATTGTGGCCAGATTGTGTCGACAAGAGGGATTTTGAAGGGTTTGGGGCTGACCCTGATGAGCCTATGTCTGTTGTTAAATCTATTGTGGCACAGGGGAGTTCCATGGGGTTGGATGTGAGTTTGGAGGATGTGGAAGAGTTGGTGGAAGACCACAACGAAGAACTCATCACTGAGGAGCTGCAAGAGCTTCAGCAGCAAGAGCAACAGACTGCAGCTCAGAATCTTGCTGCAGAGGAGGAGGAAGAGAGATGGAAGAAGGTGCCTTCAGAAATTAAGGGGATTTTTGAAATGTGGGGTAAGATCGAAAGATTTATGGAGAAACATCACCCTGACAAGGCTGTTGCAAGCCATGTTCGCAACATGTACAGTGACAAAGTCTTGGCCCATTTTAGGGAAGTGTTAAAGAGATGCCAGAAACAGAGCTCTCTGGACAGTTATTTTGCAAGACAGGACTCCAGTGACTCTCAAGGTGGTCCTAGTGGCATTAAGAAACAGAGAAGAGAAGTAACCCCAGAAAAGCAATTGGTACCTGAGGCGTTGATGGAAGGGGATTCCCCTTCCAAACTGTAAATAATCCAATCTCTATCCTCCTCCAGTCTCCCATACACTAAGAAGAATTGCCAATAAAGGTAAGTGTTGTGCTGTTAATGTTTCATTCATCATGTCCCATTGTATTGTTTATGTACTACATCTATATTTCATGTAAAAAAAATTTTGGTTTTAATACTTCTGAGTGTCAGGAACAGATTAATTGTATTTACATTATTTCTTATGGGGAAAATTGATTCGAAAATCATAGATTTCGATAATAGTAGCACCTCCAGGAACGGATTAAATATGATAAACGAGGGACCACTGTATAGTAGGTTTTGTCAGTGTTAAGTGTAAGTTTATTGGCTGTCATCCAAGTCGATATTTTGAGCAGCTCCTCGTTAACAATGGTGTAAAGTACCTAGGATGGTCCAAAAAAGTCAGAGTGACTTACGTATTTCCATTGAGGTCCTTTTATATTTACACTTGTATTTACTTTTATACTTACACTTTTATACTTACACTTACCTTGGAGGAGATGTTAGTTTAATTAGTTAGTTTGATGGAGAAGATGCTGGCAGAGGTTTAGGTTGGTGGAAGACAGCAGGCTGGCATATGTTCAGCGACCCAATACACATCCAGCAACATTGGAGAATTTCTCTCGTGTCGTTTTTCTATCGCTTACTCGCTTAACTTGTTACACTGTTAATTATACACTTTATCACTGGCTGGCACTATAGCCTTTATTGATACCTGCTGCTTTAGTATCGTACATATCGTAGAATCACTGAATCACTGCAGAAGGCACATTCACCCCTCTCTCTTCCTCCTCCACTTTGGTACTTTACCACGAGTTTTTTCTTGAATTCTATTGTGCTTCTTTTCTTCTTTATCACAGAGCTGGCACTAGAAGCTTTCTTTGGGCTCATGGTGGCTTATTTAGCAGTTACAAGCACTAAAAACAATGAAATAATACAAAATATATCGCATATATGTGAGGAACCGTCCTCCCTGCCTTGTAAACAATGGCACACTGACTTTACATGGGCTCAGGCTGTGCAGACATGTTCGGGACAAATGCCCTTAACCGAGTTCTTGGGCATTAGCCAAGCCAATATTTTGACCCAGAAATGTGCCGCTGTCCAATTTTGGTGTTAGCCGCCGCTAGTGCTAGTGCCCCAAACCTATGTATGTTTTATTTTTCCTGCCTCCAAATTTGGCATGATTGGCCTGAGATGCCTGGTCAGCATAGAATGGGTCTTAACACTCGGTGTGCACCATATTAAAAAAAATCTGGGACTACTTAGTACCTTGTGGGAGCACCAGTTAAATTGAGCGCCAGCCAGAGCATAACGAAACAGCTGTAAATAACTTTATAGCTGCTATGAATAATGTCGACTGGCATAATGAGCTTGAAACTTATACAGACATTAATGAATGTATTAATAATTTTATAAAAAGAACTCACTACCTCTATAATAAGCATTGCCCTAAAAAACTAAACAGCTCTCAGCAAAGAGACTAAATAGTCCCTGGCTAACACCCACCATCCTCAAATCCATTAGCACAAAGCATCAATGTGAATAATAGTACAGAATGGGTCAAATAACTGGAGACCAGTCTAAGCATTAGTTGTCAGCCCTTACCAGCCTGATAAGAAGGTCTAAAAAATTGTATTATGAAAACAGATTACAAAATATCAAAGGTGATATAAAAAAGACCTGGAAAACCCTTTCTGAAATTCTAGGAACTACAAGGACATCCAAAAACAAAACAATCAGATTAACAAAATCAGACGAACCCCTAATCCCACCAACTGAAACAGCAAACAGACGAACCCCTAATCCCACCAACTGAAACAGCAAACAGACTCAATGTTTTCTTCTCCACCATAGGAAAGAATCTAGCAAGTAAAATCTCAAGCTCAAACACCTGTCCATCAGACTACCTCACAGGCACCTACCCGCATACACTATTCCTAGCTCCAATCAACCCAGCAGAGGTCTTGCTCTTCATCAACACCCTTTAGAACAAGGCAGGAGGCATAAACAACTTGCCTACTTTTATGTACAAAAAAAGCTTCTCAAGTACTGTCACCAATTATTACAACACTCTCTAACAAATCCATTGAATCCTCCACCTTCCCAGCAGTTCTCAAAATAGCAAGGGCTACCCCGATCCACAAAGGAGGTGATCGAGCCGACTTGAATAATTATTGACCAATTTCTAACTTAACATTACTCTCTAAAATCTTTGAAAAATTAATTCATAGATGGATCTATTCCTACCTCATCTCAAACAACATACTAAACCCCTGTCAGTTTGGATTCACTAATAACAAAAGCACAAATGATGCTATTATACACATGCTTGAACTAATATATACCGCTCTCGAGAAGAAAGAAGTGCCACTGGGAATTTTCATTGACTTACGTAAAGCTTTTGATACAGTCGACCATGAATTGCTGCACACTAAATTATCACACTATGGTATAAGAGGCCACTCTCTCAACTACCTAAAGTCATACCTTAGTAACAGAAGCCAATACATGTATGCAAATGGTGCAAACTCTTCCACTCAATCAATCACAGTAGGAGTCCCACAGAGAAGTGTCCTAGGACCACTCCTCTTACTCATCTACATCAATGACCTACCGAATGCATCACGGCTACTCAAACCCATATTATTTGCAGATGACACTACATACATCTTCTCACACTCAAACCCAGCCATACTCGCCAACACTGTCAGTGCTGAATTGCAGAAAATATCTACCTGGATGATGACGAATAAACTTACCCTAAATACTGACAAAACCTATGTCATTCAATTTGGAACCAGAGCTGCAAGTGTTCCACTTAACATAACACTAAATGGATCACCCATCACAAGACTAATGGAGGGAAAATTTCTAGGAATCCACCTAGACAGTAGCCTCAAATTCCAGACACATATACAACAAATTTCCAAGAAAATCTCTAAGACAGTAGGCATACTATCCAAGATACGGTGCTATGTTCCAGAATCAGCTGTCCTTGCACTGTATCACTCACTCATCTACCCTTATCTCACATATGGAATTTGTGCATGGGGATCAACATCAAATCACCCAAGGCCTCTAATAACCCAGCAAAAGACTGCAGTCAGATTGATAACAAATTCCGACTCACGACAGCATACTCCACCTCTATTCAAAAGTCTAAATTTTCTCACCATAAAGAACATCAACACTTATTCATGTGCCTACTACATACATAGAACAATACACGCAAACATAAACCCTCCACTCAAACTTCTCCTCACCAACCTTAACAGGACACACGACCATAACACAAGACACAAATCTCTTTTTGATGTACCCCGTGTCCATATCACACTGTGTAAAAACTCTATGCACATAAAGGGCCCCAAAATCTGGGATTCATTACCTGGTTACTAAAGTAACCAGGCCTGACAATTAATTTAAGACTCTTCTAAAAAAAACCACTTACTCACCCAGGACTAAATAATCAACACTCAATATTTAACATTACCAATAATTATCCCAATTACTTAAATCTTAAAACTTCAAGACAACATACAGTAAATTGATCATCTTGTTTGTTATACATTGTAATGTGACAAATCTGTACAACTATAATGCTTCAATATTGAAATGTTCAAATTTCGTTGTTTCAAATACTCAATTGTACTTCATATTGTAAATTGTTTATGGTAATTTTTACCACTTAACCTTTTATTGCTTGTTAATTTTAAGTTAATTTTAAGCCTGCCCATAATGCTCTGCATATAAGGGACTTTTGGCACATATGCCCAACTACTATAATTCCTTGTACAAATATGTATCATGTGCAAATAAACTATATGAATATGAATATGAACAGTGCAGCAAGCACCAAGGATTCACTGATGTAATGTCATATTAACACTTCCCTTTTGAGAGGAAAGTGATTGTAACCCCAAGTTTAGGGTCTCTCTGTCTGTCTCTGTCTCATTTTATCTGTCTTACTGGTACACACAAATACAATTATACATAGTGTAAATTACCTAGGATAACCTAAAAAATCTGAGGTGCTATACTGTGCTTGTAGATATAATGCATAAGAATACCTGTTGGTTCACAGTGGCTCTCTCTGAGACACAGAGAGAGACAAGCAGAGAGACAGAAAGAGGCAAGCAGAGAGACAGGAGGAGACAAGCAGATAGAGAGACAGATAATCAGAGACAGAGATACAAGCTCATCAAATGTCACCCTTTATCTCTGCACCCTCACTGTTACCCATCAAATGTCATCCCTTATCTCATCTTATATCTGCACTATCCCATCTCTGCACCCTCGCTGGCACCCATCAAATGTCATCCCTTATCTCATCTTATCACTGCCCTCCGGATGCTTGTTGTTACGTTGGTTTGTCCCTTATTACTTTGATAGTAAGGTTCTCACTACATGTTCTAGTGTGGGGTAGCTTTTTACTTAATGGCCTTATCTGTCTAGGGGTAATACTTACATCATGGCTGATCATCCTCAGTGTCTCTGATATCCTTTCACCAGCCCTCTTCACAGGTTATGTAAACTACTACTATAAAAATATAACTGTATTCTAAATAGATATGTACAGAATATACAATCACAGCAATCACATTTTCAAAACAAAAATCTACACACTCCTTAGCTGTTCTCCCACATGGTGTATCAGCAACCTTGTCCTTCTCTCTTCTTGACTAACTCTGGGCTAACCAGTGTTTTGACACACTTTATTCACCCTGGGTATGGTGGCCACAACTTAAGTTATAAAAACTCACCCCCGGAGCACACATAATGCCCCAAAAAGATAGAAAGAAGGACCCAGAGGTCCTGCCACCTTCATGTCAACAAACAGAGAGAGAGAGAGAGGGGGGGAGGAGCCTAGCTAAGCTCCTCCCACACCCACCAAAAACAAAAGATTGTTGCCAAGCATAATTCTCCAGTTACCACAATTCTACCACACCTTAATTTTACTTTTACAAAAAGAAATACAACTTTATAAACTACTTATTTAAATTGTGTGTTTGTGTGTCTATAGTATAACCTATTATATTGAGAAAAATGGCTTGACCCAGCTGCCTCTCAGTCATAAGGGTGATCTGCCCTTATGACATTTAGAGCTAAGTCCCCATCAATTCAATATAATTAGGTATTCCAGAGTAACTGTTACTTATAAATACATGTTGGGTCCTATAGCCCCATAACACTTGTCAGTGACACTTGTCTTACACATTGCTTCAAGGGAACTGCTTCCTTCTTCCTCCTCCTCCTCCTCCTTCCTTCTCATTTCTTCTTCTATACTCCTGTGTATTCAAAACATTGCTGGGACCTATAAATACTTTGTATATATTCGTAGACAATAGGAAATGACCAAGGCAGGTGTAAATGTCCACCTGTCAATGTGTTTGTGACAATTTGAGTACAATTTCAGTACCTAATATTAGTGTCAGAACAAATATTGGTTATGAAATGACAAGAACTACAATAAATTGTAATTATCAGAATATAAAAATTATGTAAAATAATATAAAAATGAGAAAAAATGGTATATCGGCAATACTTCTGCAAGCGGCAGGACTCGATGTTGCTGTCAGGTGAGCATTAAGTGCCAACTTTGCAGCCTCATATCTCAGTAAGTACTGACCCTAATTTTTTTATTTTAATCCTATAACACTTAGAAAAATTTTCTCTTTATTTCAATGAAGAAAATAGATTTTTTTTATTTTTCAGAATGTTCAGGGTACTGGGCGAGAGAACGTATACATATGTTTGGACCATTTAGGGGTTATAATATGAAAAAAATTTTTTAGGACCAGTACTTACCAAGATATAAGATTGCGAAGTTGGCTCTGGATGCTCACCTGACGGCAACATCGACTCCTGCCACTTGCAGAAGTGTTGCCGATATACATTATTTCTTGTTTTTATTTTAATTTATATAATTTTTATGTTCTGATAATTACAATTTACAGTGAACCCTCAGCTAACGATGGTATCAGCTAACATTAAATCCAGCTAATGATACATTTTAATGCAAAAAGTTTGCCTCGGCTAATGCTAAAAAACTCGCCCAACGTGAGTTGTTCAAGATGCGTCCATGTGTGGCCTGAGCGCGCCTCAGTTGTCCCGTGGGTGCCAGTGTTTACAAACCAGCCAGTGTGGTCGCATCCACGCATACAATTGGATCATTTCATATTATCACAGCGTTTTTAGTGATTGTACCTGCAAAATAAGCCACCATGGGCCCCAAGAAAGCTTCTAGTGCCAACCGTGCTATAAAAAAGGTGAAAATTACTATGGAAATGAAGAAAGAGATAATTGCTAAGTAATAAAGTGGAGTGAGTGTCTTGGAGCTGGCCAACAAAACGACAATCAAGGAAGCTGTTCTTGCAAAAGGTGCAAGTTTGTTTTCGAAACAGAGATCGCAAGTACTCGAAGATGTTGAGAGACTGTTATTGGTGTGGATAAACGAAAAACAGATAGCAGGAGATACCATCTCTCAAGCGATCATATGTAAAAAGGGTGGGAAATACATACTATCGTACCACGGTCAGCTGCTTCTGCACCACCATCAGCTGTTGCTACACCACAGTCAGCTGCTGCTGCACCACAGTCAGCTGCTGCTGAACCACGGTCAGCTGTTGCTGCACCAGTCAGTTGTTGCTGAACCACAGTCAGCTGCTGTTGCACCATGGTCAGCTGCTGCTGCACCACGGTGAGCTGCTGCTGTGCCACGTTCAGCTGCTGCTGCACCACGGTCAGCTGTTGCTGCACCACAGTCAGCTGCTACTGCACCACCATCAACTGTTTCTGACCAACATGACTTGTCCTGAACCTGTCCATGCAGCCCATTGTTTATTCTGGACCCTAGTTTGAAATTGGAATATTTTGAACTTTGCACTAAATTGGCCAAATTACCAATTTCCAATCACTTCATTTTGTAGTTGAAACAGTTGAGTTGGCAATTTCTTGTGCTCAATAGATAGAATAGAAATAATACTAGTGAAATAGCTAAGAATTTGGTAGACTGGAATAATGTAATTGGCCTAAAATGGGAGTCAAAATCAGCAAAATCGCCAATGCGTAAATATCGCTGACACATCAAAATTTGCTAGAGCACAGTTTCATCAGTTTCCCATCAAATTTCATACTTTTTGTTTTATTACCTTAAGAAAAAGATTCTCTACCATTTCATAAGAAAAAATAACAAAATTATTTTTTGAAAGTTCTTGGACACTGGTGTGCACTTTGAAATTTGGCCTCTGGTCCCTGAAAGGGTTAACAGGAGGCACTAGAGTGGCAATTTATTATCCAGGAGGTATTTCTTCACACTCGGGCCAAACACTTCATTGAACCATTCACAAATTATCGACTGCGCAACACTGTCTCCTGCTAACTTTCTCTCTGATGCACACCAACAACAAATTCTCCACTTCTTCAATTGTTTTGGATCTCTGTTTGGTTATTGCATTCACCCCTTTTGCAACATCAGCTTCCATGATTTCTTTTCTCTGCCACAGTGGAGCTGATCATTGATGGGGCCTTCCCATACATCCTGCCAAGTTCAATGCGTATGCCACTATCATATTTTTGAACAGTTTCTTTTTTCATTTCTACAGTGTTCCTCAATTTCTTTACCAAAGGACTGGCACTAGGAGCTTTGTTTGGGACCATGGTGGCTTATTTAGCAGTCACACGCAATAAACAAGTGCCAAAAGCAATGGATTATTACAAAATGTTTTGTATGACCTGGCAGGATATGTTCACTCACTGAGAAACAATGCTACACTGCCTGAGAATGCATGAAGGAGGCGGCTTTGTCTGTGCGTTGGGCACTGGACAGGTTCCATACGATCAACGAAAATGGAGGAAATCTACAAAAAACGGAACCAAAACAGTCGAAAATAGTCGACGGAAAGGGAAATTGGTGATACCGGAGATTGATGAAAAGAGAGGGTCCACTGTATTACTACTATTGTTACTACTACTATTACTACCACTATTACTATTGTTACTACTACTGTTACTACTACTATTACTACCATTATTACTATTATTACTACAGTGGTCCCTCGTTTTTCGTAATTAATCCGTTCCTGGAAATGTGACTATTATCGAAATTGACGGTTTTCGAATCTATTTTCCCCATAAGAAATAATGTAAATACAATTAATCCATTCCTGACACCCAGAAGTATTAAAACAATTTTTTTACATGAAATATAGATGTAGTACATACACAATACAATGGGATATGATGAATGAAACATTAACAGCATAACACTTACCTTTATTGGCGATTCTTCTTAGTGTATGGAAGACTGGAGGAGGAGAGAGATTGGATTAGTTACTGTTTGGAAAGGGAATCCCCTTCCATCAACACCTCAGGTACCAAGTGCTTTTCTGGGGCTACTTCTCTTCTCTGTTTCTTAATGTCACTAGGACCAGCTTGAGAATCACTGTACACCTGTGGCACTTAATACTTGTCCAGAGAGCTCTGTTTCTGGTGTCTTTTTAAAACTTCCCTAAAATGGGCCAAGACTGTCACTGTACATGTTGCCGACATGGCTTGCAAGAGCCTCGTCAGGGTGATGTTTCTCCATAAATCTTTCCATCTTACCCCACATTTCAAAAATCTCCTTAATTTCTGAAGAAGGCAACTTCTTCCAGCTCTCTTCCTCCTCCTCTGCAGCAATATTCTGAGCTGCAGTCTGTTGCTCTTCCTGCTGAAGCTCTTGCAGCTCCTCAGTGGTTAGCTCTTTGTTGTGGTCCTCCACCAACTCTTCCACATCCTCCAAACTCACATCCAACCCCATGGAACTCCCCAATGCCACAATAGATATCACAACTGTCGTAGGCTCATCAGGGTCAGCCCCAAACCCTTCAAAATCTCTCTTGTGGACACAATCTGGCCACAATTTTCTCCAAGTAGAGTTCAAAGTACTGGTAGTCACTCCCTATAAGGCTTATGCAATGGAGGATACTGAAGTGATCTTTCCAAAACTCTCTTAGGGTCAAGTGAATGTCTGAGGTCACATTAAAGCACCTTTGAAACATTGCTTTGGTGTAGACCGTTTTAAAGTTTGAAATGGCCTGCTGGTCCATGGGCTGGAGGAGTGGTACTAGGGGGCAAGAACTTTACTGTGGTGAACCCAAACTCCTCCAGAATTAGGTCATCCAAGTTTGGAGGATAAGCAGGTGTATTGTCCATTAGCAGGAGGCAGCACTTGAGATCCAATTTCTTTTCCAGGAGGTAATTTTTCACACTAGGGCAAAAATACTTCATTGAACCACTCGACGAAAATTTCCCTCGTGACCCACGCCTTATTATTAGCTTTCCAAAACACACACAATTTACTCTTCATAACATTGTTTTTTCTGAACACACTGGGATTTTCAGAATGGTACACTAGTAATGGCTCCACTTTGAAATCCCAACTAGCATTAGCACAGAACATGAGCATCAGCCTGTCTTTCATAGGCTTGTGTCCTTGCAGTCCTTTTTCCTCCTGAGTAATGTAGGTCCTCTTTGGCATTTTCTTCCAAAGAGGTCTGTTTTGTCACACTTGAACGCTTGCTAAGGTTTCAGTCCTTCAGCCTCTACTTATTCCTTGAATTCACTTAAGAATTTTGTAGCTGCAATTTTGTCCAAACTGGCAGCCTCGCCATGCCTTATCACACTGTGTATGCCACTATGGTTCTTAAATCTCTCAAACCAGCCTTTGCTGGACTTAAATTCACAAATATCAGTACTCGTTGCAGGCAATTTCTTTATGAGATCGTCATGCAGCTGCCTAGCCTTTTCACAAATAATCGACTGCATAAGACTATCTCCTGCTAATTGTTTCTCATTTATCCACACCAATAATAACTTCTCAATATCTTCGAGCACTGGTGATCTCATTTTTGTCAGCATATTTACCCCCTTTGCAACAACGGCTTACTTGGTTTTCTTTTTCTTGGCCACGATGGAAGCTATGGTTGTATGGGGTTTGTTATACATCCTGGCCAGTTCGGCCACATGTACGCCACTTTAATATTGTTCAATGATGTTTTTCTTTAATTCAATTGTATCTCTGACCTTCTTTACCAAAGGCCTGGCACTAGGAGCTTTGAAGCCATCGTAGCTTATTTAGCACTTGCAAGCACTAAAATGAATGGAATATTATGAGATATTTCGTATGAGCAAGTGAGGGGACTGTCACTCACTGGATGGTGACTAATAAACTTACCCTGAATACTGATAAAGCCTATTTCATTCAGTTTCGAAACAAAGCTGCAAATGATCCAATTAACATAACGCTAAATGGATCATCAGTCACAAGACTCACAGAGGGAAAATTCCTAGGTATCCACCTTGACAGTAGCCTTAAGTTCCAGACACACATACAACAAATCACCAAGAAAATCTCAAGGACTGTAGGCATACTATCAAAGATAAGGTACTACGTTCCACAATCAGCTCTCCTGGCACTGTACCATTCTCTCATATACCCTTATCTTACATATGGAATTTGTGCATGGGGATCAAGAACATCCAATCACCTAAAACCCCTAATAACCCAGCAAAAGGCAGCAGTAAGAATGATAACAAATTCCCTCTCCTGCCAGCATACTCCACCAATTTTCAAAAGTCTGAATCTGCTCACCATTAAGAACATCCATACTTATTCATTTGCCTACTACATACACAGAACAATACATGCAAATATAAACCCTCCACTCAAACTTCTCCTAACCAACCTAAACAGGACACATGACCACAACACAAGACACAGATCTCTTTTTAATATACCTTGTGTCCATATCACACTGTGTAAAAACTCTATGCACATAAAGGGCCCCAAAATATGGAATTCATTACTAGAAGATATTAAAGTAACCCAGTCTGAAAATCAATTTTAGACTCTTGTCAAAAGCCACTTAATCACCCTAGACTAAATGCTAAATACTCAGTACACACATACTCACTTATGTACTCCCACATCATAACTTCAGTAATAACTTTGAACCTTTTATCCATTGTTGACAGGAATATAATTGAATTATTGTTTTCGCAAAAGCATTTTTGAATATATGAATATATCTTTGTTGATGACACTGTGCTCTTGAGAGATTCTGAAGAGAAGTTGCAGAGGTTGGTGGATGAATTTGGTAGGGTATGTAAAAGAAGAAAATTAAAAGTGAATACAGGAAAGAGTAAGGTTATGAGGATAACAAAAAGATTAGGTGATGAAAGATTGGATATCAGATTGGAGGGAGAGAGTATGGAAGAGGTGAATGTATTCAGATATTTGCGAGTGGACGTGTCAGTGGATGGATCTATGAAAGATGAGGTGAATCATAGAATTGATAAGGGGAAAAGGGTGAGCGGTGCACTTAGGAGTCTGTGGAGACAAAGAACTTTGTCCTTGGAGGCAGAGAGGGGAATGTATGAGAGTATGGTTTTACCAACACTCTTATATGGGTATGAACCATGGGTGATGAATGTTGCAGCGAGGAGAAGGCTGGAGGCAGTGGAGATGTCATGTCTGAGGGCAATGTGTGGTGTGAATATAATGCAGAGAATTCGTAGTTTGGAAGTTAGGAGGAGGTGCGGGATTTCCAAAACTGTTGTCCAGAGGGCTGAGGAAGGGTTGTTGAGGTGGTTTGGACATGTAGAGAGAATGAAGTGAAACAGAATGACTTCAAGAGTGTATCAGTCTGTAGCGGAAGGAAGGCGGGGTAGGGGTTGGCCTAGGAAAGGTTGGAGGGAGGGGTAAAGGAGGTTTTGTGTGCGAGGGGCTTGGACTTCCAGCGGGCATGTGTGAGTGAGCGTGTTAGATAGGAGTGAATGGAGACAAATGGTTTTTAATACTTGATGTGCTGTTGGAGTGTGAGCAAAGTAACATTTATGAAGGGATTCAGGGAAACTGGCAGGCCGGACTTGAGTCCTGGAGATGGGAAGTACAGTGCCTGCACTCTAAAGGAGGGGTGTTAATGTTACAGTTTAAAAACTATAGTGTAAAACACCCTTCTGGCAAGACAGTGATGGAGTGAATGATGGTGAAAGTTTTTTTTTTTCGGGCCACCCTGCCTTGGTGGGAATCGGCCAGTGTGTTAATAATAATAATAATATCTTTTGTTTTATACAAATTAGATTCACTTATAATTAATAATCTACTCTACAACTATGAAATAATTACTATCCTACTGTACAACTATGATATAATCCTTAGTGTTAAGTAGTCTGTAAGCCAATACTGTTAAGTTGGCTCATAATGCCTAGGCATATTAGAGGCTCTCTTTGCATTGCAACCTACTTTTGTAAATACAAAATCTCAATGTACTGTTTGCAAAGACATAAAATAAATAAATAATTACTACTACTGTTACTACTACTATTACTACTGCTGTTACTACTAGTATTACTACTACTGCTGTTACTACTACTGTTACTATTACTGTTACTGCTACTGTTACAACACAGGAAGGCTGGCAGTGATGCCCATTGACACTCATTGCCTTAGATCACTATGTTTTTTAGCACATCCATTTTTTTTCCCTCCCTGTAGGATGATTTTTTTTTCCACGTCCACATACATATGTGTGTATGTGTGTGTATATATATATATATATATATATATATATATATATATATATATATATATATATATATATATATATATATATATATATATATATATATATATATATATATATATATATATATATATATATATATATATATATATATATATATATATATATATATATATATATATATATATATATATATATATATATATATATATATATATATATATATATATATATATATGTATATATATATATATATATATATATATATAATATATATACATATACATATATATATATATATATATATATATGTATATATATATAAGATATAAGCGACTATTGGCAGAAAGGTGGGCTAGTGCAAAGATGAGTAGTGGGGGGGTTGAAGAGGGTTGGAATAGTTTTAAAAATGCAGTATTAGAATGTGGGGCAGAAGTTTGTGGTTATAGGAGGGTGGGGGCAGGAGGAAAGAGGAGTGATTGGTGGAATGATGAAGTAAAGGGTGTGATAAAAGAGAAAAAGGTAGCTTACGAGAGGTTTTTACAAAGCAGAAGTGTTATAAGAAGAGCAGAGTATATGGAGAGTAAAAGAAAGGTGAAGAGAGTGGTGAGAGAGTGCAAAAGGAGAGCAGATGAAAGAGTGGGAGAGGCACTGTCAAGAAATTTTAATGAAAATAAGAAAAAATTTTGGAGTGAGTTAAACAAGTTAAGAAAGCCTAGGGAAAGTATGGATTTTTCAGTTAAAAACAGAGTAGGGGAGTTAGTAGATGGGGAGAGGGAAGTATTAGGTAGATGGCGAGAATATTTTGAGGAACTTTTAAATGTTAAGGAAGAAAGGGAGGCGGTAATTTCATGCACTGGCCAGGGAGGTATACCATCTTTTAGGAGTGAAGAAGAGCAGAATGTAAGTGTGGTGGAGGTACGTGAGGCATTACGTAGAATGAAAGGGGGTAAAGCAGCTGGAACTGATGGGATCATGACAGAAATGTTAAAAGCAGGGGGGGATATAGTGTTGGAGTGGTTGGTACTTTTGTTTAATAAATGTATGAAAGACAGGAAGGTACCTAGGGATTGGCGGAGAGCATGTATTGTCCCTTTATATAAAGGGAAAGGGGACAAAAGAGATTGTAAAAATTATAGAGGAATAAGTTTACTGAGTATACCAGGAAAAGTATACGGTAGGGTTATAATTGAAAGAATTAGAGGTAAGACAGAATGTAGAATTGCGGACGAGCAAGGAGGCTTCAGAGTGGGTAGGGGATGTGTAGATCAAGTATTTACATTGAAGCATATATGTGAACAGTATTTAGATAAAGGTAGGGAAGTTTTTATTGCATTTATGGATTTAGAAAAGGCATATGATAGAGTGGATAGAGGAGCAATGTGGCAGATGTTGCAAGTATATGGAATAGGTGGTAAGTTACTAAATGCTGTAAAGAGCTTTTATGAGGATAGTGAGGCTCAGGTTAGGGTGTGTAGAAGAGAGGGAGAATACTTCCCGGTAAAAGTAGGTCTTAGACAGGGATGTGTAATGTCACCATGGTTGTTTAATATATTTATAGATGGGGTTGTAAAAGAAGTAAATGCTAGGGTGTTCGGGAGAGGGGTGGGATTAAATTATAGGGAATCAAATTCAAAATGGGAATTGACACAGTTACTTTTTGCTGATGATACTGTGCTTATGGGAGATTCTAAAGAAAAATTGCAAAGGTTAGTGGATGAGTTTGAGAATGTGTGTAAAGGTAGAAAGTTGAAAGTGAACATAGAAAAGAGTAAGGTGATGAGGGTATCAAATGATTTAGATAAAGAAAAATTGGATATCAAATTGGGGAGGAGGAGTATGGAAGAAGTGAATGTTTTCAGATACTTGGGAGTTGACGTGTCGGCGGATGGATTTATGAAGGATGAGGTTAATCATAGAATTGATGAGGGAAAAAAGGTGAGTGGTGCGTTGAGGTATATGTGGAGTCAAAAAACGTTATCTATGGAGACAAAGAAGGGAATGTATGTAAGTATAGTAGTACCAACACTCTTATATGGATGTGAAGCTTGGGTGGTAAATGCAGCAGCGAGGAGACGGTTGGAGGCAGTGGAGATGTCCTGTCTAAGGGCAATGTGTGGTGTAAATATTATGCAGAAAATTCGGAGTGTGGAAATTAGGAGAAGGTGTGGAGTTAATAAAAGCATTAGTCAGAGGGCAGAAGAGGGGTTGTTGAGGTGGTTTGGTCAATTAGAGAGAATGGATCAAAGTAGAATGACATGGAAAGCATATAAATCTATAGGGGAAGGAAAGAGGGGTAGGGGTCGTCCTCGAAAGGGTTGGAAAGAGGGGGTAAAGGAGGTTTTGTGGGCGAGGGGCTTGGACTTCCAGCAAGCGTGCATGAGCGTGTTAGATAGGAGTGAATGGAGACGAATGATACTTGGGACCTGATGATCTGTTGGAGTGTGAGCAGGGTAATATTTAGTGAAGGGATTCAGGGAAACCGGTTATTTTCATATAGTCGGACTTGAGTCCTGGAAGTGGGAAGTACAATGCCTGCACTTTAAAGGAGGGGTTTGGGATATTGGCAGTTTGGAGGGATATGTTGTGTATCTTTATACGTATATGCTTCTAAGCTGTTGTATTCTGAGCACCTCTGCAAAAGCAGTGATAATGTGTGAGTGTGGTGAAAGTGTTGAATGATGATGAAAGTATTTTCTTTTTGGGGATTTTCTTTCTTTTTTGGGTCACCCTGCCTCGGTGGGAGACGACCGACTTGTTGAAAAAAAAAAAAAAAAATGTTTGTATTATATGTTCTGTGCCCTGTTCCTGCAAGAGAGAGACCGAGTTTTTTTTTTGCAGCCAGTCATGGTCAGGGACAACCATAGTGGTTGTGGTCGAGCGAATGTAGACAGCCTATGCAGTCTGCCAGCTGTGTGAAATGTAGACTGTAAGCCTACATGCCTAGTTCCCATAGTTTTCACCAGAGGGCAAGCCAGTGGGCATGCCAGCCTGCCCACACCTGCCTCTCTCTCTCTCTCTCTCTCTGGCAGCCAAGCTCACTCAGTCAACAGGCCTACTCCTTTCTCCCTTGCTGGGCATGGCCCTCCTGGGTCAGGGCATCATTAACACACTGCCTGTGTAACCACGATTATCACAAATAAAATAAGAAGTTTCCAAAGCCTTATTGACACAATTATCTTTAGAAAACACTACTGTTACTACTACTATCACTACTCATACTATTACTACTACTACTATTACTGCCACTGTTACTACTACTATTACTATTACTGTTGCTACTACTATCACTACTACTACTACTAGTATTACTGTTACTATTACTACTACTATTACTGATACTGTTACTATCACTATTACTACTATTGCTGCTGATGCTGCTGTGGTTGCTGCTGCTGCTGCTGTGGTTGCTGCTGCTGCTGCCACTGCCATCGCCGCCACCGCCGTCTTCGTCACTACTACTGTTGATACTACAGGCCGGCCATCACTAATCTGGCATAATTGGGACCTATAGTGTGCTGGATTAGTGAGTTTGCTAGATTACAGAGTGGTTAGGTTAGAATACACTTAACTCTTTCAGGGTTGGCAGGCCTTCTCCCAAACCTGTTCTTAGGGTCGGAAAAAATTTGAAAAAATAAAATATTTTTTTCTTATGAAAAGGTGGAGTTTTTTTTTTCTAAACATTATAGGCTAAGCAAAAAATTTTTACCATTAATACTTACCGAGATATGGAGGTGTGAAGTTGACAGAAAATGACCGACATATGGCAACATCGCCAACTACCGGTCACCAGGTATTCGTTTATTTTGATTTTTTGGTACTTTTTTCTATTATTTTATAATTTTTTTTCAAGTAACTTTTATGGCCTGTGAGATCAATATGAGCACTATTTATTTTTATTTATTTATTATTTGGACATGATACATAGCTGTACAAATGATATACAGTGGTTGAATGTACATGCCAAAAGCCCCTTGTGTGTAGAGCATTGTGGGAAGACTTTATATTAACTTAAGATTAACTAAGCAATGATATATTCAGTGGTAAAAAATACAGTAAAAAATTACAAAATGAAGTACAAATTATTATTTCAAATAAGCTTTATATTTGTACAAATTTGTAGCACAATTTATAATATAATCCGGTCAAATCGAATAAAATCAATGATCTGTAGTGCAGAAACAGGTCATATGGTCATTTGATGAGTTACTGAGCATTCAAGAGAATGGACTATTCTATTAGGTAATGTAATTACAAAAAACATAATTTGATAGGGTCACAGGTTATATATTTATGAGATACAGTTAATCAGTATTTATTTAGTTGTGAGTAAGTGATTTTTAAGAAGAATCTTGAACTGATAAACGGACAGTGTTTCTTTTATATTCACAGGTAATGAATTCCAGATTTTTGGGCCTTTTATGTGCATTGCGTTTTTACATAGTGTGAGATGGACACGAGGAACATCAAGGAGTGATCTGTGCCTTGTGTTATGGTCATGTGTTCTGTTGAGGTTGGTAAAGAAAAGTTTGAGGGGAGGGTATATATCTGAGTTAAGTGTTCTATGTATGTAGTAGGTACAATAATAAGTATGGATGTTTTGTACGGTGAGTAAGTTTAGAGTTTTGAATATTGGTGGAGTATGCTGCCTGTAGTGGGAATTTATCATTATTCTGACTGCAGCCTTTTGTTGGGTAATTAATGGTCTGAGATGGTTTATTGTTGTTGAGCCCCATGCACAAATTCCATAGGTGAGATAGGGGTAAATGAGTGAGTGATATAGGGCCAGGAGGGCTGGCTGTGGAACATGGTACCATATCTTTGATAGTATGCCTACGGTCTTGGAGATTTTCTTGGAAATGTGTTGTATATGTGTTTGAAATTTGAGTCTATTATCAAGGTGGATTCCTAAGAACTTTCCCTCTGTGAGCTTTGTGATAGGTCATCCGTTTATCATTATGTTAAGAGGGACATTTGTAGTTCTGTTGCCAAACTGTATGAAATAAGTTTTGTCAATATTGAGAGTAAGTTTGTTAATTATCATCCAGGTAGATATTTTCTGTAATTCGGTATTTACAGTATTGGATAGGATGACTGGGCTTGGTTGAGAGAAGACATATGTAGTGTCATCTGCAAATAGTGTGGGTTTGAGTAGTTGCAATGCATTTGGTAGGTCATTTATGTAAATGAGAAAGAGAAGAGGTCTAACGACACTTCCCTGTGGGACACCAACTGTAATTGGCTGTGTGGAAGAGTTTGCTCCATTTGTGTGTGTTACGTTGGTTTGTCCCTTATTACTTTGATAGTAAGGTTCTCACTACATGTTCTAGTGTGGGGTAGCTTTTTACTTAATGGCCTTATCTGTCTAGGGGTAATACTTACATCATGGCTGATCATCTTGAGTGTCTGATATCCTCTCACCAGCCCTCTTCACAGGTTATGTAAACTACTACTATAAAAATATAACTGTATTCTCAATAGATATGTACAGAATATACAGTTACAGCCTCACATTTTCAAAACAAAGATCTACACACTCCATAGCTGTTCTCCACATGGTGTATCTCTACAATTTTGTCCTCTCTTCTTGACTAACTCTGGGCTAACCAGTGTTTTGACACACTTTAGTCACCCTGGGTATGGTGGCCACAACTTAAGTTATAAAAACTCACCCCTGGAGCACACATAATGCCCCAAAAGATAGAAAGAAGGACCCAGAGATCCTGCCACCTCCATGTCAACAAGAGAAGAGAGAGAGAGAGAGACAAGGGGAGAGGGAGGAGCCTAGCTAAACTCCTCCCACCAAAACAAAAGACTGTTGCCAAGCACAGTTCTCTTGTTACCACAATTCTACTATACCTTATTTTACTGTTACAAAAAGAAATACAACTTCATAAACTACTTATTTAAATTGTGTGTGTGTGTGTGTATTACCTGGAGTTTACCTGGAGAGAGTTCCGGGGGTCAACGCCCCCGCGGCCCGGTCTGTGACCAGGCCTCCTGGTGGTTCAGAGCCTGATCATCCAGGCTGTTACTGCTGGCTGCACGCAAACCAACGTACGAGCCACAGCCCGGCTGATCAGGAACCGACTTTAGGTGCTTGTCCAATGCCAGCTTGAAGACTGCCAGGGGTCTGTTGGTAATCCCCCTTATGTATGCTGGGAGGCAGTTGAACAGTCTTGGGCCCCTGACACTTATTGTATGGTCTCTTAACGTGCTAGTGACACCCCTGCTTTTCACTGGGGGGATGTTGCATCGTCTGCCAAGTCTTTTGCTTTCGTAGTGAGTGATTTTCGTGTGCAAGTTCGGTACTAATCCCTCTAGGATTTTCCAGGTGTATATAATCATGTATCTCTCCCGCCTGCGTTCCAGGGAATACAGGTTCAGGAACCTCAAACGCTCCCAGTAATTGAGGTGTTTTATCTCCGTTATGCGCGCCGTGAAGGTTCTCTGTACATTTTCTAGGTCAGCAATTTCACCTGCCTATTATATTGAGAAAAAAGGCTTGACCCAGCTGCCTCTCAGTCATAAGAGTGATCAGCCCTTATGACATTTAGAGCAAAGTCCCCGTCAGTTCAACATAATTAGGTATTCCAGAGTAACTGTTACTTATAAATACATGTTGGGTCCTATAGCCCCATAACACCCCCACCTCCAGACGAAGTCTCACAAAAGCTAGCCGTGTCCCTCAGGATACGGCTAGTAAAAAGTATATTGCTTAAGTCTGAAGGCGGTAAGCAAGACTACTAGAAATGTTACATATTTCCCAGCACCATAACTACTCTGCACTTTACTGTTATTTACAACAGATCGCAGAATATTTTAGAAAAGGATTTTAACCATACCCATATACTCAAGGGTGTAACTATTTACAATTTTAGTGGCTTTTAAAAACAATACACATTACAATGCAAGAATTGCACACAATGTCCACTGTGAAAGCCCGCACCAACAGGCCTGTGCCTCTGCTGCAGTAATGTAGCAAGCAACTGGTACTCCAGGGTGGCATCTTCCCGATCAGGAGACGAGAGTAGAGCCAAACCCAAAGCAGTCAGGTGTACACCAGGCAGGAAACTTCACAAAACATGTCAAGGTGTCTCTCACTTGGTGGCCGAACCAAACAGTGAGACTTCCAGTCAACACTCAGGATCCTTAACATGGTCAGGCACTTGCCCATCTTCCGAGGTCCCACTCCACACAGATCCTCCAAACTTATGAAGAGGAGGCTGACATAGAACATGGAGGGGTCCAAGAGACCACAAAGGCAATCGTCAGGCCGTTTTGTATATAGAGCACACCAAGACACAATATCACATACCTTCCTGAACGTCTCATGTTACCGAAGGTTGTCAACCACTGCCTAAACTCACATTTACGTACACACTGACCCTCGTCACACTTTTGGCTCCGACTCGACTCCTTCACAGTCAGATGGCTGGTAGAGAGTACTCAGGCTCGCCGAGAGTTCACCACTGCAAAAACAACAAGGTCAGCACAAGACAAACACTATGTACAAAGTATGCACCATGCATCTACATGAAACATCTAGAGAGAGCATCAGCAACCACATTCTCTGAGCCTTTTATATATTTGACTTCCAAATTAAAAGGCTGTAGGAACAAAGCCCATTTTAAGAGTCTGATTTTAGTCACTATGCACAGGAACAGGATGAAGAGATCTTGAGGCATATACAAATGCTGAATAGCCAGCCCCAATATGAAAATTTTCTTTCCTGTGGTAAAATGTTGACATTTAAACTTAGAAGGTTGTTCATAGATAGTAACAGTTCTGCAACCTCTTGCAGTGCAACAACAAACACCAAAGACATCTCTTTGCACCCTGGTTGGATACATCAAGTTTACACAAATACCATCACGTTCCATCTCACACACAAATTTTAAGCACACAATGAACACAATTTGCATTACACACATTAAAATGGTACTGGAACACAGGCCATGGAAATCACATCTTCCTGCCCCATGTTTTAGTTTATTTAAAATGTTTGCATCTCTTACTGCATCAGTATCAATCTTTCTAATCCTGTAAACCTTAGTTGTTAAATGTACTTTGTGGTAGTCAGTGTTTATGCCCAGTGTGCCATCTAATTTGGGAACCATGAAGCATGGGAATGCCCACTGACTCTCACTAAGCACTACAACTTGGTGGTGGAAGAATTTCACTTCTTCCTCTACATCCAAATTTTTCATACAGATTTTTCCCACACAAAAATTGTTGAATTGGCTCAGCTTCCTTAACAATTTCTTCATGGAGTTCAACTTTTCCCCATTACTGACATCCCAAACTTTTATAAAGTTCCAAGGTGACTGAGCCAACTCTCCAACATTTTTCTCATTAAAACCAAGCATGCATTTCCCAAAATCTTTTACACACATGTTATTTCTTAAATACACTTTTGGTATTTCAAACAGATTATTGTTTTGCAGCCCTTTACATTCCATTAAAACATTGGTCTCTCTGAATTTTTGACATAACTTCAAACCCTTTGACCGGCTACTGTGTACATTATACTCATTCTTTTCTTGCTTGGGGGTGTGGGTTTTATATCTAACCCCTGGGAACTTCCCCCACAACATGTTCAGCTCACAGCAACTTTCCATACAGATTTTCACATGAATTGGCTCCAGTATCAGCACTTCCTCTCCAGCCTCCAGAGTATCATGGTCCACATTATGGTCCCACATCATCATCCTGGTCTGGTTGATGGGCACGTTCACTGGTACCATCCACCTCAAACGAGCCAAACAGCGTCTGAAACTGAGAAAAAGCTCCGAGGGGGGAGCATCACCATCCTCCCCAAGCCAATAGCTCAGAGATTCCAGAGTGCTTCCCCACTCAGCAAATACAAAGAAAGGGATCCTCTCATCCCAGTTGTTAGTATTGTCTATACCATAGGCTTGCATCATTGTTTTGAGGGTTTGATGTAATTTCTTTATTTCCCCTTGAGATGGAGAGTGATACACAGTTGAACACTGAGGCTCTACTTTTAATCCCTTCAAAAAATTTCTAAAAGACTTTAAGGTAAAGTTAGGCCCTTGGTCTTTTTGCATTGCTTGAGGAAAACCAACATGAAAAAAGAACTTCATCAAAACCCTTAAGACTACACGAGCTGTTATCTTATGCAGAGGGACTGCTTCCAGGTACCTGGTAGTGGAGCAAATAATTGTGAGTAAATAATCATTTCCCAGTTTGGTCCTTGGGACTGGACAAAGTACTGTACATCTACTACCAGCTTGCTGAAGGGTTCACCTGGTTCTGAAATAGACTGAAGGGGAACAGGTTTAATACTTTGGCTAAGTTTCCCTATAAATTGAGAGACATGATAGGTCTCGATATACTCTCTGACAGTCTCCCACAGCTGAGACCAGAAGAAATGCCTGGAAACCTTGGACATCACCATCTGGGGACAAAACTCTTGTTCTCCTTCCATCAATACTGCAAACAGAGGTGAATTCTATGTAAGAGTTTCCTCCCTGAAATGAAAACACTTATTTAACTGTAAAATCTCTTCCTCAGCAACAGCGACATTTTTCTGCACAGAAATTAATTGCACCCTAGTAGGTGCAGCCCCTCTCGCACTATTTAACTGATCCATTCTCCAATCATGCTCAGCTCTGGCTGGAACATCCTTTTCTTCAGTTGACTGCAGTTCAACATCAGAAAGCAGAGTTACCAAACTTAAGCCCTCACCATCCTCATGAGAAATATCATGAAGACTGTTGGTAGCATGATCATGAGCCATACTTCTCATGGTGGAACCATCAGGGAGAAGGTCTGGCAGGGTTTTCCTAGCCATTTCCTCCCAACATTTGGGACTTGGTTTCCCCCAAACTAGTTGTTCCTCACTGTCTAACAGGCCCATAACATTATTCCCTAATAAGAGGTCGACCCCTTTGAAGGGAATTTCATCTGAGATACCTACAGGGAGATAACCAACTTGGTATGCAGATTCTACCCATAATTTGTGTACAGGTGTCCTTATGGTTGAACCCGTAATACCCTTCAACAATATATCTACCCCAGTATAGGTATCCTTAGACACTGGCAGCACTCCAGCACGTAACAAAGAGTAGGTGCTACATCCATCTCTCAAGGACAATATGTTTCCAACTCTGCCTACATCCTTTTGCAAACCAACTGCGGACCTACTAGAAAATATACACATCCTGGGGTCTAGATCCAAAGGTTCCTCCTCACCTTGCCTTGAAGACCTAATGCAGGCAACTGGATGTATCTCTGCAGTTAGAGTCCTCTGGGGTGGTTCCTCCCTTTCCTGATCTCGCCGCCTTGACCAGCAAAACTTTTGTGTGTGTCCAGTTTTGTTACAGTAGTAACAGGCATAACTCTTAAAGGTATTTTTACCATTTGGTGTAGGACTGGTACTGTTTACTCGAGGACCTGAAACATTATCTGATTGTCTAGGTAAACTTTGAACTCCAGCTGACTTACCTTTTCCTTCTATTTTAGAGGGCACCTCAGCCTTCATTTGTCCCTGAAAATTCTTGTCCCACTTACCTTTATGACCATAGGACTTGGAATAAGGTTTAGAATGAGTGGGAAAATTTTCAGAAGCAGCATGACTGTTTTTACTTACCAATTCCCTGCGAGCCAAGAATCGGTCACCTAGATCCAGTGCTTCTGAAAGATTATCTGGGTTTTTGTCCTCCAAATATTCTCTGAGGTCAACAGGGATTGTATTGTACAATTCCTCATGAACCATCAGATCTACTAATTTGTTATAGTCTTTATTAACTCCTTTAGAACAAACCCATTTCTTAAAAAGGAACAGTTTCTCATTCCCAAACTCAGTTAAGGTCTGCCCATCCCGAAATTTTTTATTTCTGAACTTATGTCTATATTTCTCAGGTATCATTTGGTAGGCAAGCAATATTTCCTCTTTAATTTTATCATAATTAGAAAAATTTTGCCCCTCCAGAGTCTCTACTCTCTGGAATCCTTTACCCACAAGTTGTGTGCAAACTAGGGTAGCCCACTTCTGTTTGGGCCATCCTTGCTCCAGAGCAGTCTTCTCAAAAAAAGAAAAATATCTATCTGGGTCACTCTCTGTAAACTTAGGGACAAAATTTGCAGCTTTAGTTATGTTAAAGTACTGCTCAGGCTCTTGTTCTGAACCTCCTAACCTTTGACGTTCTTCCTCCTTAGCTTTCATTAATTTCATTTCAGCCTCTAGTACTGCTAATTTAAGTCTCATTCTCTCCATTTCCATATCACCTGGAATAGGTGATCCCTCATGTTCACTGTTAACAGGCATGTTTACTGATGAATTATTACCTTCTTCCCTGAAGCCTAAAAAGTTTAAAGACTCATCTTCTGACATAGTTTTTATCTTTAAACACTTGCTTCCCTCTTACAGTATCAGTGGACAAAGTTTTCCCACAGGCACATAAAATAACACAAATTGAATGTAAACTATGCACATAGCACTTACCATAACCATAACAAAAATGTGTTACTCAACCTTTCTCCCACCTTAGGAGAAAAACAACCTGTAACCTAATATATGAAAACAACACTTCCACTGACACCACCTTGGTAAATCTTCTACCAGAAACATGCAACTGTTATTACCCCATACCAGTACATATAGTTCAAAGAATGTTTTGAGTTATTTTAGCAGTCAAATAGCTCTCCCGGTCAAGCTCCCATGTTACGTTGGTTTGTCCCTTATTACTTTGATAGTAAGGTTCTCACTACATGTTCTAGTGTGGGGTAACTTTTTACTTAATGGCCTTATCTGTCTAGGGGTAATACTTACATCATGGCTGATCATCTTGAGTGTCTGATATCCTCTCACCAGCCCTCTTCACAGGTTATGTAAACTACTACTATAAAAATATAACTGTATTCTCAATAGATATGTACAGAATATACAATTACAGCCTCACATTTTCAAAACAAAGATCTACACACTCCATAGCTGTTCTCCACATGGTGTATCTCAACAATTTTGTCCTCTCTTCTTGACTAACTCTGGGCTAACCAGTGTTTTGACACACTTTAGTCACCCTGGGTATGGTGGCCACAACTTAAGTTATAAAAACTCACCCCTGGAGCACACATAATGCCCCAAAAGATAGAAAGAAGGTAGGTAAGACACATAGGCAACAGTTAGGCAACTTTATTCCGAAACGTTTTGCCTACACAGTAGGCTTCTTCAGTCGAATACAGAAAGTAGGCAGGAACAGTAGAGATGTGAAGACGATGTAATCAGTCCATCACCCTTGAAGTCGTAGAATTTGAGGTTGTCAGTCCCTCAGCCTGGAGAAGTTCAGTTCCATAGTCAGGAACTATCTGAAGATCAAGCGACAGTGCGGAGACTTAAATACTGTCAGAAGGAGAGGTGCAGAGTAGTAGTAGTAGTGAGAATGTAGCCACTGAGAGGTCAGGTCCCTCTCAGATCCAACAGTTCTCACTTGAAAGGGTTGTCCAAGGTGTTTTCTGTACCAAGAGGCCATGTGTTGCAGTGTCTGACAAGATGGACATCAAAATGGTATAAAATACCTACAGGTTGGTAGGTAAGACACATAGGCAACCTATGTGTCTTACCTACCAACCTGTCGGTATTTTATACCATTTTGATGTCCATAGAAAGAAGGACCCAGAGATCCTGCCACCTCCATGTCAACAAGAGAAGAGAGAGAGAGAGAGAGAGAGACAAGGGGAGAGGGAGGAGCCTAGCTAAACTCCTCCCACCAAAACAAAAGACTGTTGCCAAGCACAGTTCTCTTGTTACCACAATTCTACTATACCTTATTTTACTGTTACAAAAAGAAATACAACTTCATAAACTACTTATTTAAATTGTGTGTGTGTGTCTATAGTATAACCTATTATATTGAGAAAAAAGGCTTGACCCAGCTGCCTCTCAGTCATAAGAGTGATCAGCCCTTATGACATTTAGAGCAAAGTCCCCATCAGTTCAATATAATTAGGTATTCCAGAGTAACTGTTACTTATAAATACATGTTGGGTCCTATAGCCCCATAACAGTGTGCACATATTGGCTTCTGTTGCTAAGGTATGACTTTAGGTAGTTGAGGGAGTGCCCTCTTATACCATAGTGTGACAATTTTATGAGCAGCAAATCATGGTCAACTGTATCAAAAGCTTTATGTAAATCAATGAAGATCCCCATGGGACTTCTTTTTTCTCTAGTGCAGTGTATATTTGTTCTAGCATGTGTATAATAGCATCATTCGTATTTTTATTGGGCCTGAACCCAAACTGACAGGGCTTGAGTATGTTGTGGGAGATGAGGTAGGAATAGATTTGCTTATGAATTAATTTTTCAAAGCTTTTAGAGAGAGGGTGTAAGTTGGATATTGGCCTATAGTTATTTAAGTCTGTTTGATCTCCTTTATGTATCGGGGTGACCCTTGCTATTTTGAGAACTGTGGGGAAGGTAGAGGATTTGATGGATTTGTTAAAGAGTGTTGCAATGATTGGTGACAGCACTTGCAAAGCTTTTTTGTATATACAGTGGACCCTCACCTTACGATAATAATCCGTTCCTGAGAGCTCATCGTATGCTGAAATTATCGTAAGGAGAATTCATTTTCCCCATAAGAAATAATGGAAATCAAATTAATACGTGCAAGACACAACAAAGTATGAAAAAAAAAAAAAATTTACCACATGAAATATTAATTTTAATACACACAAACTGACACTTACCTTTATTGAAGATCTGGTGATGATTGATGGGATGGAAGGAGGGGAGAGTATGGACGTTGTTAATGTTTAGAAGGGGAATCCCCTTCCATTAGGACTTTAGGTAGCACGTCCTTTTCCGGGGTTACTTCCCTTCTTCTTCTAATGCCACTAGGAACGCTGACCATGGTGCAGCATCAGCTGACCGTGGTGCAGCAACAGCTGACTTTGGTGCAGCAGCAGCTGACCATGGTGCAGCAACAGATGACGGTGGTGTAGCAGGACCTGACTGTGGTGCAGCAGCAGCTGACCGTGGTGCAACAGCAGCTGACCGTGGTTCAGCAACAGCTGACTGGTGCAGCAACAGGTGACCGTGGTGCAGCGACAGCTGACCGTAGTGCAGTAACAGCTGACCGTGGTACAGCAACAGCTGACTGTGGTGCAGCAACAGCAGTCTGGTGCAGCAACAGCTGACCGTGGTGCAGCAACAGCTGACCGTGGTGCAGCAACAGCTGACCGTGGTGCAGCAACAGCCGACTGTGGTGCAGCAACAGCCGACTGTGGTTCAGCAACAGCTGACCATGGTGCAGCAGCAGCTGACCGTGGTACGATAGTACATATTTCTCGCCCTTTTTACCACAGGGTTAGCACTAGAAGCTTTCTTTGGGCCCATGGTGGCTCATTTAGCAGTTATAAGCACCATAAACAATGGAATAATACAAAATGTATCGAATGTATGCATGCAAGTGGCCACCCTGGCTTGTAAACAATGACGGCAGTCCAGCTGAGGCGCTCAGGCTAGACGGACAGGTTCGGGAGGAGTCATATGTTGGACAGAAACAGCTGATGGTGGTGCAGCAGCAGCTGACTGTGGTACAGCAGCAGCTGACCATGATGCAGCAGCAACTGACTGGTGCAGCAACAGCTGACTGTGGTGCAGCAACAGCTGACTGTGGTGCAGCAGCAGCTGACCGTGGTATGATAGTACATATTTCTCACCCTTTTTACCACAGAGTTGGCACTAGAAGCTTTCTTTGGGCCCATGATGGCTTATTTAGCAGTTACAAGCATTATAAACAATGGAATAATACAAAATGTATCGAATGTATGCATGCAAGCGGCCACCCTGGCTTGTAAACATTGTCGGCAGTCCAGCTGAGGCGCTCAGGCTAGACGGACAGGTTCGGGACGAGTCATGTTGGTCAGAAACAGCTGATGGTGGTGCAGCAGCAGCTGACTGTGGTGCAGCAGCAGCTGACCGTGGTGCAGCAGCAGCTGACCGTGGTGCAGCAACAGGTGACCGTGGTGCAGCAACAGTTGACGGTGGTGTAGCAGTAGCTGACTGTGGTGCAGCAGCAGCTGACCGTGGTGCAGCAGCAGCTGAATGTGGTGCAGCAGCAGCTGACCATGGTGCAGCAGCAGCTGACCATTGTGCAGCAGCAGCTGACGGTGGTGTAGCAGTAGCTGACTGTGGTGCAGCAGCAGCTGACTGTGGTGCAGCAGCAGCTCACCATGGTGCATAGTAATTTTCACCTTTTTTACCACACGGGTTGCCACTAGAAGCTTTCTTGGGGCCCATGGTGACTTATTTTGCAGGTACAATCACTAAAAACGCTGTGATAATATGAAATGTTCCGATTGTATGCGTGGATGTGACCGCACTGGCTGCCTTGTAAACACTGGCACCCACGGGGCAGCTGAGGCATGCTCAGGCCACACGTGGGATGCGTCTCGGTCGAATCGCGTGAGGTGAGGCAAAATTTTTGTGTTAAAATGTATCGTATGGTGGATTTAACGTAAGGTGATGCCATCGTATTGTCGGGGCCCACTGTAAAGGGTAGTAAGGTATTTAAATCTCCTGTCTTGTGTTTTAGTGTGTTGATAATAAGGGAGACTTCTGTTGGGTTAGTCGGAGCCAGGAACAGTGTGTTCGGGTAGTTGCCAGTGAGGTAGTCATTGGGTGGGGTATTTGAGCTTGGGATTTTATCAGCAAGGATTTTTCCTATGGTGGAGGAGAAAACATTGAGTCTGTTTACTGTTTCAGTTGGTGGGAGTTGGGGTTCATCTGGATTTGTTAGTTTGATTGCTCTGTTTGCTGATATCTTTTTTGTTCCTAGAATTTCAGATAGGGTTTTTTCAGGTCTTTTTTATATCACCTTTTAAGTAGGATAATCTGTTCTCGTAATACAATTTTTTTGCCCTTCTTATCAGGCTGGTTAGGATTGATGAGTAACGTTTTGTTTGGTCTCTGGTTATGTGACCCATTCTGTACTGTTTTTTGTATAGGTGCTTTATATTTATGGATTTGAGGATGCTAGGTGTAAGCCAGGGACTGTTCAGTCTCTTAGCTGTGATCTATTTGTTTTTTTTAGGGCAGTGCTTGTTATAGAGACATTGGGTCTTTTTTTAGAAAATTATTAATACATTTGTCAGTATCTGTATAGGTTTCTAGCTCAGCCAGTCGATGTTTGTCATTGCTGTTGTGAAGTTGTTAATGGCTGCCTCAGTATGAAGTCTGAAGGTTACTTTAGTAGTGGCTTTGGGTAATTTACCTAGATTGGTAAGGTAGTGGTCTGCGGTGTTATCTGTGATTATGCCTGATTTTAAAGGGGATATGGTGTTGGTCCAGATGTGGTCTAATAAGGAAACACTAGTCTCTGAGATTCTTGTAGGTTTTGTTATTGTTGGTAGCAGCAAGCAGTTACTCATAGTGTTTGTGAATTAAGTAACGTGTGGGTCCTGGTCTTGCAGGAGATTTATATTGAAGTCACCTGAGCATCAGTTATCATACTTCCTAGGTTTTCACTAAAACGGCTAATGTTTGACTGTGGAACTCTGTAGATGTTTATCACTGTGAGAGGTTTTAGTAGGTATTTGGATTTGAATTTAGCTATTATATATTCCCCATGTTCATCCCTTGTGCAAGTATTAGTGATACATCCTAGTTGGTCTGAGTATTATTTAGCTGTGCCACCCCCTTGTTGATCTGGCCTACAGTTGTGTATGGCTGTGTAACCAGGAATGGCATAGATATCTGTAGTATCAGGCTTTAGCCAGGTTTTGGTGAGAGTAATGATGGATATACTGGCATGCAAGGAATTTAGTAATGCTATGAGGTCATCGTAATGTTTGCTTAAAGATCTGATATTGTAGTTAAAGACAGTTATGTTGTTGTTGGCTCTGAGAAGTGCCTTTGCTTGTTCTGCTGTGTAGTAATTACAGTTACCATTTGATTCATTTAAGTCATTAAATAAGAGGTTGGTATCAGGATCAATGCTTGTTATCATAAGATTTATAGTGAATCTATAATTACACTTAAGTATAAGACAAAGTAAATATTCTAAAGCTAAAAAGTTATTTCTTTTTTATACTACACAATAACTGCACAAACACTCTTGTCGCTATATTGTTTACAAACTTGTTTACACAAACGAACAATATAAAATGTTGTTTATTGCTATTTTTCTATATTTTATATACACGTATACAGTCACAGGACATGTTTCTAGAAGTTCTGCAGCCTGTGAAAGTCTTTGAAACATTGTGTCATGCACTATGATGTTTTACACTCCTCACACATAAAACGAGTGTCTCTGCGTTGTTGTGGGCATTTTTTTTGTATGTGCACAGATGTAACACCTCTTCTGAGCCTTTTTCTTGAAAGCAGTAGCAGGCAGTTTTGTTAGGAAGTGATCACCATGCTTCAGACGAGAAGGTAATTGTTGATAATTTCGTGGGTGGTTTTCTGTTGCAGGTGTTGTTTCTTGGTACTTGATTATTATTTGTCTGATGACAAACAAAATTCGCCATATGGTGGTTTGTTTCTGGTCCTCATTTTATACATATTATAAGCATTGAGCATGGAAATGTCCAGAATATGGAAAAAGAGTTTTATGTACCACTTATAACTCTTGCGAACACAATTAGCAAACCCAGTCTGCATGTCACATTTGTCCACTGAATGCATATTGAGGGTGTAGTCAATCACAGCTGCAGGTTTTAGAATGGGTTCATTGCTCTCTCTGTGCTGCCTGCCAGTGTCTACCATTTCGTTAGGGTGAACTGGTGACAACAGTGTGACAGCTCATTTGTCATGCTACCAAAATGCCATGATGTCTTTGGCAGCAAACGCCTGCACCTCACCTCTAAGAGTGCCAGCGTTGAACCTGGGCATATGTTTACAATTTGCATGCACTGTGCTACACACATCTGTCATGTTCACTCGCAAGAAATCACTGAGTAAGGGGCTTGTGTACCAGTTATCGGTATATAATATATGTCCCTTACCAAGATATGGTTCCATCATTGTTCTAACCACATCACTGGAGGTACCCAGTAACTTCCTGGTATCTCGCAATGTATTACTTACATTGTACACAATTATATCCAATACAAGACCACTGTAGCAATCACAAAGCACAAATAACTTTATACCAAAGCATTTCCTCTTGCTTGGTATGTACTGCTTGAATGAGAGTCTTCCTTTGAACAGAATCAAAGACTCATCAGTAACAAGCTTCCTGAAGGGATAAAGATACATATTGAATTTCTGTTTTAGATACACAAACACATTCCTAATCTTATATAACCTGTTGTTTCTGTCAGGCCTGGTTTTGTCTGAGAAGTGAAGCATATGTAATAGTAGCACAAATCGATTCATTTGCATTATATCACTGAAACCTGGGGTTGCAATCAGGTGGTCTCTTGACCAGTATGATTTGATACTGTGCTTATACACATGTGGCATAAGCATTATTGTGGCAAAGAAAAGATACATCTCAGCCACAGTAGTCTCCTTCCACTGGTGTAGGCGTGAGTTTGGTGAAAGTATTGTGTTTGCCATGGTGTACTCGAAGTATCTGTTGCTTTCCCTGAGAATAATTTCCATCAGAGGTTCGTCAAAGAATAACTCGAAACATTCCAGTTCAGTGGCATTGTTCCCAAGTGTACAAGATGGCTGTATTCCACTTTGGCTTTCATCAAAGTGATGGGGATTTGGAACAGAATTGGCAGCTTCCTCCCAATCCCAGGTGCGGTCTGTTGGTGGGTACTGGATATGGACAGGTGGTTGAGGTTTTAGAGGTTGTGGTTGTGGTTGTGGTTGTAGAGGCTGGTGTGGTGGGTGGGTGGGGGATGGTGGCCTTTGTTGTAGATCAGCTGAGGCAGTGCCGTGGGTGGCAGCATGGCTCACTGCTCATGCCTCATGGCTGGCACCACCACTACCATGCGCATTTTCCATCCCAACTGCAACACTATCATCTTCATTTTCACTATCTGTTCCTGTTGTACAGCCATGGGATGTACTCCTTGCCCTTGGAATAGCGTATGGCACACTACCAGAGCGCATATACCATCGTATATACTGACGCTTCACTGGAGAATATTCCACTTCACTATCGCTACTGGAACTGTTTTCAAGAGCTTGTAGTTCATATCCACTATCACTATCGTCACCAATGCTCACATTTGAGTCCGGGATATGGGAAAATAGGAGTTTCCTCTTTTGTTCTGGTACAACTGAACATGAGCAAGACAGCCCAGCATCAGAGGTGGAGGGCTGAGGGTCGTCTGGGTTTTCCTCACTATTACCTGGATTAAGGTCATTAGTTTTGGTCACAACCTAATCAAAACCTTGAAACTCATCTTCACTGGCACTTCCATCTCTATTAGAACTGTCACTGGGGAACAAAAGTGTCCCAATTCGCCGAGGAGTGAGGAGTTTCTTACCGTGAGGCATGGTGAGCAAGGTGTACTAAAATGGCATTCCCACAATGTGCCACTGGGTTCCAGAATTTTTTCCTACTGCACACATTCACCACACAGACCCATTCTCTCACATCTTGGCCTACCAGCTGTATCCTACTTAATTTGAAGCCGCTAGAATTTACACGTACTAGTACGGCACCAACCATCGTGTGCAAGCCGTACTAGTATGGCACCAACCCTGAAAGGGTTAATTAACAGATCAATAGAGAGACTGCTATATTTTCCTTATTTTCGTCACTGCTTTCTTCTCTGCTGGCTTGCTACTGTGGATTTACTGTTATCTGCACAATTTCTGAGTCAGTATAATGATGAAATTTGAGTTAGATAATGATTTGAGTCAGTATAATGATGAAATTTTAAATTATGCTAGCTGAAATTAGTGTCAGATTACTGATGGAACCGGATAACAGATTGCCAGATTAGTGATAGCTGACCTGTACTACTGCTACCACTATTACTACTACTACTACTATTGCAGCTACTACTTTTACTATTACTACTACTTATGTTACTACTATTGCTGCTACTACTATTACTACTACTATTACTACTACTACTATCACTGCTGCTATTACTACTACTATTACTAGTACTACTACTATTGTTACTACTGCTACTACTACTATTACTACTACCATTACTAATACTACTATTACTAATTCTACTATTACTAATACTACTATTACTAATACTACTATTACTAATACTACTATTACTACTACTACTATTACTACTACTACTATTACTACTACTACTATTACTACTACTATTATTATTGCTATTACTACTACTATTACTACTACTATTACTACTGCTGGTGCTACAGTGAAACCCTGGTTTTCGTCCAGCCTGGTTATTATACAGTTCAGTTTTCGACCACTTTTTTTTGGCGAAATTTTCCCCATTTTCGTACATCTGCTCGGAAATTGTCTGTACCAGATGCGTCCGCCTGCCCGCGGGACGCACCCGCTCATACATTCAAATTCAAATTCAAAGTTTATTCTCTATAAGTATTACAATGCTGAGTTTACAGAATTTGGTTATTGTGTGGTTTACATGTAGTAAAATAATAATTACAGAGTGTACCACTAGAATGCCTAGCATGGCTAGGCATTTCAGGCAGACTTATATTAAATCTTAGGTTTAAAATGTTACAAAATTATGAGGTAAGTTGGTATTATGGCTAAGTGACTAAATACTAGTTGTGAGTTTAGCAATGTGAATGCTTTTGTTTTGGCACTATACATAGTTTCAGTATTGGAGTATCACAGGCCAACTTATGACTAGTTAAGATTCATTATTTTGAGATTGAGATTGATATTTCTGTTTATGGTCAAATGGGTGAGTGAGTGTAAGTGTGAACCACCAGGTGGTATTCGTATTATTAGTTGACAGGGTGTATCAGGGAGATAAGATGTTTTCTGATGGTAGTTTTGAAGGTGATGAATGTGTCTGCAGTTTTGGAATTTTCAGGTAGGGTGTTCCAGATTTTAGGGCCTTTGACATACATTGAATTTTTGTAAAGGTTTAGTCGGACATGGGGAATGTCATAGAGATGTTTGTGTCTGGTGTTGTGCCTGTGGATTCTGTCACAACTATGAAGAAAGCGTTTTAGGTCAAGGTTAATATTGGAATTTAAGGTCCTGTAGATGTAGATTGCACAGTAGTAAGTGTGGATGTACTGAGCAGGGAGTAAGTTTAGATCTATGAAGAGTGGGGGGGGGGTGTTGCCAGGGATGGGATTTAGTGATTATTCTTACTGCGGCTTTTTGTTGGGTTATTATTGGCTTTAGGTGTGTTGCTGCAGTTGAACCCCAAGCACAGATAGCATAGGTGAGGTATGGATATATAAGTGAATGGTATAGTGTGAGAAGGGCAGTTTGCGGCATGTAGTATCGTATCTTGGAGAGGATCCCAACTCGTGACTCAGTCTGCCTTTGTTACTTGTTCAGTGAGCATTACTCTGTGCATTCATCTGAAACATATTGTAATAATTCATTGTTTTTTGTGCTTGTTACTGCTAATCACTGAAGAGCTGCAAGACCTTCATTTGGAATAGCTGAGGAAAATGCTTCAGAGGGGGGAGGAGGAGGAGGAGGAGGAGAGAGGGGAGAAGGTGCCTTCTTCAGCAATTAAGGACATTTATGCAAAGTGGAGTGAGGTGCAAAGTTTTGTGGAGAAATATCACCCTAACAAAGCTGTTGCAAGATGTGTCAGCAACATGTTCAATGACAATGCCATGTCCCATTTTAGGCAAATCTTAAAGAGACACCTGAAACAGGCCTCTATGGACAGATTTTTTGTGTGACAGGGGTCCAGTGACTAATGCTGGTCTTAGTGCCAGTAAAAGACAAAGAGGGGAAGCAACCCCGGATAGGGCTTTGATACCTGAAGTCCTTATGAAGGTGGATTCCCCTTCCAAACAATAACCTTTCCTCCCTCACCTCTCCTCGCGGTCTTACATACTATAACAAGAGTCTTCAGTAAAGGTAAAAGTGATGTTAAATGTTCATTTATCCATTTCATTAGTGCTTTTTATATTTATTTCTTATTGTTTTCTATATGTAAAACTATAGTTATTCTCTATAAAATTTGTATTTTGTTAATATTTTTTGGTGTCTGGTATGGATTAATGGGATTTACTTTATTTCTTAGGGGAAATATTACTTCAGTTTTCGTATAAATTGGTTTTCGGCTGACCTTCTGGAACGGATTAAAGAGGAAAACCAGGGTTCCACTGTATTACTACTACAGTGGAACCTCTACTTGCGAGTTTAATCCGTTCCAAGACCTTGCTCGTAACTGGATTTGCTCATTTGCAGAGTCAATTTTTCTCATTTAAATTAATTGAAATGTAATTAATCCGTTTCAGTGGAATTCTGTACTTCAACAATTTCGCTAATATCAACTTTATGGCTTATTTATCTGTCTCACTTGATCTAATATGACATAATAAACAATATAAATAACATGGAAACCTGATATATACTCTAAAATGAATAAAATATGTAATTCATGTAGTGGTAAGGGCGGTGTCGGTGGTGGACGATAGTTTGTCTGGAGACCAGACAAAATACTTCTTGAATAATTTAAGCTAATATCATATATACAGCTTATTTATCTATCACAGTTCATCTAATATGACATAACAAACAATATAAATAACATAGAAACCTGATATATACATAAGAACATAAGAAAGAAGGAACACTGTAATAGGCCTACTGACCCATGCGGAGGATGTCCATCCCCCCCCCCCGGGGGGGGTTAGCCCAATGACCCACCCATCCTGGATTAGCCCAATGACCCACCCAGTCTGGTCACCTCCACTCAAGGATGGAGCATGGCACCAGACCCAGCAGCACAAGCTAGTCAGGTCCAACTCACACCCACCCACACCCACTCATGTATTTATCTAACCTATTTTTAAAACTACACAATATTTTAGCCTGAATAACTGTACTCGGGAATTTGTTCCACTCATCCACGACTCTATTACCAAACCAGTGCTTTCCTATATCCTTCCTGAATGTGAATTTTTCCAACTTGAAACCATTGCTGCGAGCCCTGTCTTGGCTGGAAATTTTCAGCACGCTATTTACATCCCCTTTATTTATTCCTGCTTTCAGGATATACCGTGGACCCTCGCATAACTTTGGCATCACGTAACATTAAATCCGCATGGCGATACATTTTATCGCTAAAATTTTGCCTCGCATAGCACTAAAAAACTCGCTCAACGCTATTCGTCCGAGACGCGTCTATGTGCGGCCTGAGCCAGCCTCACATGTTCCGCCGGTGGCATTGTTTACAAGCCAGCCTCCGCGGTAACATCCAAGCATACAATCGGAACATTTCGTATTATTACAGCGTTTTTGGTGATTTCATCTGCAAAATAAGTGACCATGGGCCCCAAGAAAGCTTCTAGTGCCAACCCTACAGGAATAAGGGTGAGAATTACTATAGAGATGAAGAAAGAGATCATTGCTAAGTATGAAAGTGGAGTACGTGTCTCCGAGCTGGCCAGGTTGTATAGTAAACCCCAATCAACCATCGCTACTATTGTGTCCAAGAAAACGGCAATCAAGGAAGCTGTTCTTGCCAAAGGTGCAACTGTGTTTTCGAAACAAAGATCGCAAGTGATAGAAGATGTTGAGAGACTCTTATTGGTGTGGATAAACGAAAAACAGATAGCAGGAGATAGCATCTCTCAAGCGATCATAAGTGAAAAGGCTAGGAAGTTGCATCAGGATTTAATTAGAAAAATGCCTGCAACTAGTGATGATGTGAGTGAATTTAAGGCCAGCAAAGGTTGGTTTGAGAGATTTAAGAAGCGTAGTGGCATACATAGTGTGATAAGGCATGGTGAGGCTGCCAGTTCGGACCACAAAGCAGCTGAAAAATATGTGCAGGAATTCAAGGAGTACATAGACAGTGAAGGACTGAAACCTGAACAAGTGTTTAATTGTGACGAAACAGGCCTGTTTTGGAAGAAAATGCCAAGCAGGACCTACATTACTCAGGAGGAAAAGGCACTCCCAGGACATAAGCCTATGAAAGACAGGCTTACTCTGTTAATGTGTGCCAATGCTAGTGGTGATTGCAAAGTGAAGCCTTTATTAGTGTATCACTCTGAAACTCCCAGAGCGTTCAGGCAAAAGAATATCCTCAAGGCTAATTTGTGTGTGCTGTGGAGGGCAAACAGTAAGGCATGGGTCACTAGGGACTTTTTCTATGACTGGTTACACCAAGCATTTGCCCCCAATGTGAAAAATTACCTAACTGAAAAGAAATTAGACCTTAAGTGCCTCCTGGTGTTAGACAATGCCCCTGGTCATCCTACAGACTTGGCAGAGCGACTTTGTGGGGACATGAGCTTCATTAAGGTCAAGTTTTTGCCTCCTAATACCACTCCTCTCCTGCAGCCCATGGACCAGCAGGTTATTGCAAACTTCAAAAAACTGTACACAAAAGCTCTGTTTGAAAGGTGCTTTGTAGTGACCTCAGAAACTCAATTGACTCTAAGAGAGTTTTGGAGAGATCACTTTAATATCCTCAATTGTGTAAACCTTATAGGTAAGGCTTGGGAGGGAGTGACTAAGAGGACCTTGAACTCTGCTTGGAAGAAACTGTGGCCAGAATGTGTAGACCAAAGGGATTTTGAAGGATTTGAGGCTAACCCTGAGAGGCATATGCCAGTTGAGTAATCAACTGTGGCATTGGGGAAGTCCTTGGGGTTGGAGGTTAGTGGGGATGATGTGGAAGAGTTGGTGGAGGAGGACAATGAAGAACTAACCACTGATGAGCTGCTAGATCATCTTCAACAGCAAGAGGGCAGACCTGAGGAAACTGCTTCGGAGGAGGGGAGAGAGAAATTGAAGAAGTTGCCTACTTCAAAGATTAAGGAAATCTGTGCAATGTGGCTTAAAGTGCAAACCTTTATGGATGAAAATCACCCTCAGACAGCTGTTGCAAGCCGTGTTGGCAACCTGTACACTGACAGTGTTGTGAACCACTTTAGGAAAGTCATAAAGGAACGAGAGGTACAGACCTCTATGGACAGATATGTTGTGCGACAGAAGTCCAGTGACTCTGAAGCTGGTCCTAGTGGCATTAAAAGAAGAAGGGAAGTAACCCCGGAAAAGGACTTGACACCTCAAGTCCTAATGGAAGGGGATTCCCCTTCTAAACACTAAGACCATCAACACTCTCCCCTCCTCCCATCCCATCAATCATCACCAGATCTTCAATAAAGGTAAGTGTCATGTAACTGTGCATGTCTTCTTCAGTTTGTGTGTATTAAAATTAATATTTCATGTGGTAAAAAAAAAAATTTTTCATACTTTTGGGTGTCAGGAACGGATTAATTTGATTTCCATTATTTCTTATGGGGAAAATTAATTCGCATAACGATAATTTTGCATAACATTGAGCTCTCAGGAACGGATTAATAGCGTTATGCGAGGGTCCACTGTATAGAGTTGAAGAACTAAGATGGCTACGAATTGCTTCGGCAATTTTTGATTCCATAAATTTTCCCACTATGGAGGTAAGGCTTATTGGTCTATAATTCGAAGCCAAGGACCTGTCACCTGCCTTGTAAATAGGTATTACATTTGCCATTTTCCACTTATCAGGCACTATGCCAGTTTGTAGTGATATATTAAAAAGATTAGCCAAAGATATGCTAAGTTCCTCTTTACATTCCTTTAACACCCTTGCAAACAGTTCATCAGGGCCTGGGGATTTGGTAGGTTTTAGTTTCTCCATTCGTTTGATGACCATGTCACTAGTTACTGCAGTCGTACATAGTTTATTATCCTGTTCTACATAATCTATTATTTCAGGAATATTGCTAGTATTTTCCTGGGTGAAAACTGTGAGGAAGTAGGTATTGAGAATTTCACACATATCCTTATCACTGTCAGTGATCTGACCAGAGTTACTCGTAAGTGGGCCAATCTTGTCCCTAATCTTACTTCTGTATACCTGAAAGAACCCTTTTGGGTTAGTCTTTGAATCCCTTGCAACCTTAGCCTCATAATCCCTTTTTGCTTTTCTTATTCCTTTCTTTATATCTCTCTTTAACCTTTTCAGGGTCCAAGGCCAAATCTGAAGTGGTGCCCTAGTGTCCAAGAAATTTTGAAAAAAAAAAAAAATTTTTTTCTTACAGAATTAAAGATAATATTTTTGTGAAGGTAATAAAACAAAAAAAAATTCTGATCAGTACTTACCGAGATACAGCGGCGGGAAGTTGACCCAAAATGACCGGGTGGCGGCAACATCAGTGACTTCAGCAAAATCCCATTTTTTTAATTTACGTTTTTTATACTTTTTTCTTTTCTTTTCTAATTTTTTTCTTTTTCTAATAACATTTGTGGCCTGTGAGACCAGTATAATGTATATTGTATAAGTGTACACTCATTGTATTCAACACAATAACTGCACTAATTTGTTTATCATTATATTGCTTACAAAAATTGTTTACAAGTTTATTGTAAACAAAATGATGAAAATATTAGTGTGGTTATTGTGTTGAATACAGCAGTACCATATAGTAACATATGGTACAATGGTGCCATAGGGTGCAATGGTACCATATGGTACAATGACACCATATGATACAATTGTACAATATGGTACAATGGTACATGATACAATGGTACCATATGATACAGTGGTACCATATGGTACAATGGCACCATTTGGTACATGGTACCATATGATACAGTGGTACCATACGGTGCAATGGTACCTTATGATACCATATGGTGCAATGGTACCTCATGGTACCATATGGAGTAATGGTACCATAAGATGCAATGGTACCACATGGTACATTGTACCATACAGTACAATGATACCATATGGTTCATTGTACCATATGGTACTATATGGTACTGTTGTATTCAACACAATAAACACACTAATATTTTAATTATTATTTTGTTTACAATAGTTGTTTGGTATAAACCTTGGTAATAAATACCGACAAGTTGGTTGAGAAGTGATCAAGGTCCCAGGACCGAAACGTTTTCTAATAAATATGTCATAGTGTTTGCTTACGTGTCTTTCTAAACCAACAATAGTTGTTTACAACAAAAATATGAAAAATGTTGTATATTAGTAATGTTCTATTATATATTTACAAGTGTACAGGAACTTGATGTGTTCCTTGAGGTGGATGATTGTGGCATGCAAAGAGTACGTAACCTTTATTCGGCGCATGGACACACCCTCATTTACAGGCTATCTCCCCCAACCAGCGAACCAGGTTGCTAAGAGTTGATGATGGGGCCCCATCGTTCAACTAGTGACCAGGTTCTAGCCAATAAGAAGGTGGGATTGACAATCGCAGAGGTTATGTGGATACCGCTCTCCTGTCTGCCCTTGTCATTCCCACTCTAGAGCTGGTTGAAGCACGGTCTGCTATCTTGTGGCTTCTATTTCTGCCTTGCTTACCGTGGAGTGCACTATATTTATCACTGTACATAGTGTACATATTGCTGTTATAATTGGTGAAGGATAATATAAGTCTAAACTTTTTCTACTGTGTTTATTTGCTCCCATTACACCTGGGATAACAGGCCATTTGAAATCCCAGGTTGTAATATGGGTATCCTGTCCGAGAGCTGGACTTAGAGAAACGGTTGAGCTTAGGGTGAAGCTTGTAGCAGGAACATTGTGTAGCTTGCTGTTTCGCTTCGCTTTACAAATTTTGCGTGTCAGTTGCTTATGATCAGCCTTGCTATTGTGTGATCGTTCAGCAGCTCGCTACTAGCTTGTTCAGTGTGCTCGCTTCGCTACGGTCAGTCTTGTGTGCAGTCGGCTTTGCTTGTATGCGTATTCTGCAATCGTACTGTGCATAGCTAAGCGTGTTCTGCAAATTAACGTGTTACGTTAGGGTATTCGTACTGTGCATAGCGAATAACTTATGCCACCTAGACGAGTCAGACGCCTGGTGTCGGCATATACTTTGCATAACCTACCTAAATTGTCCCTACAGCGTTGTTGGCAAATTGCTCGTTCCATTGGCATTCCCTATAAACGCACTCTTACAGCTGCGCAACTGCGTTCACTTATTGCTGACATACTTATTGAAGAAGAGATGGCACATCAGACTCCTCCCTCTACGGGAGCTAGGGCAAAAACTACTATGTTCTCGCAGGAGGAAGATGATACACCTACGGAGCAAAATGGTCAGTATAGTGCAGCTGGGTTGTCTCAGGGTGAATCAGCGTCGTTGGCACTTCAGCTGGCAAAAATCAATCTTGAGCAAACTAGGGAACAGAGAGCATTCGCAAGGGAAGAATTTGATAGGGAAAGAGAAAGGAGGCAGTTTTCGCATTCTGTAAACGATTTCAGTTTACAAAAAGCAGTACAGCTTGTTCCCCGCTTCAATGAGGCCGAACCAGAGCAATTTTTCGAAAGCTTCGAAAATCAGGCTCGAGCCTTGAGGTGGCCGGAACAGCACTGGGCAGCGTTGGTTCATACAGCATTATTGGGTAAGGCACAGGAATTTACGTCGGTATTAACTGACGCTGAATTCTCTGATTATCAAGTAGTGAAGACCACAGTGTTGGGAGCATATACATGTATCCCAGCTAAATATCGTAAGACCTTCAAATTGAACAGGCGGCAGCTTGGTCAATCCCTGGTGGACTTTGTGAGACAGCAAACCAAAGCTTTTACCAGCTGGTATAAAGCGAGTGGTGTCTCTAACTTTGAGGAGCTGGTGCAGCTTATTCTGATTGATAACCTGCTGGAGTCTGTGGGACCAGAGGTTCGTGTCTTTCTGCAGGATCGTGACTTAACCACTGCATTGGAGGCGGCCAGGTTGGCTGATACCTTCGAAACGAACCGCTCCTTGTCCGAGCGGTCCCGTCTCTCTTTTCAACAGTCTGGCGTGAGCAGAGATCGACAACATTGGAGAATGAAGTGCCAGCCGGAGGGAGAGCGTCTACGACATCCAACCAAGTCACCTGGTGAGCCACGCTTCTCAACATATGGTCCCCCTGCGGAGAGGCAAACTACTTATGGAGCATCTCGACAACAATATCCAGAGAGGCACCAGCCAGAACGACACCACTTGCAACGTCATCAGGGAGTAAAGGGCAAGCCTGTCGTCTGCTTCAGGTGTAATAAAGTAGGTCATATCAGTTCCAACTGCCCCCAAAAACCTCAACCCATCGGGAAAATCTCTAATATCCCTAGTAACATGTCCCCTAGAGAAGTAGAAAAAGGTATGGCCCCTTATTATTGCGAAAGTCTTATTTCCCTTCAGGAAAACTCAGAACCAACTAAAGTAAATACCTTTAGAGATACTGGAGCATATTGCTCACTTGTCAGAGAAGGAATATTACCCCTTTCAGAGAATACTTCCTTGAATTCATCAGTTTTATTGGAAGCCTATGGAGGAACTATATATTCTGTTCCTTTGCATAAAATTTATGTACAGTGCAAATATTACACTGGGTACTTGACTGTAGGTATCTCAAAAGGATTTCCCATGAAAAATGCCATGTTATTACTGGGTAATAACATTACTACTGTTAGTTCGTGTCCTGAACCTATAATGATTAATGCTTCTCCAGTGTTGGCCATAACTCGGGCAACATCCCAAGGGCTGTCTGGGGAGAATGTTGACCTATCCTTGGACGACTCCGATCTCGGAATAGCCACGTTGTTTTATGAGACACACCGGCCGGAGTCTCGTAAATCAAGTGAACAGACCCCGATCAAGCCTTCCTATTCCCAGGTTGCAGGATTGCCAGATGTCTCTGTTTCCATGCCCGAGGGACTGTCCTTCCGGGAGGAACAACGTAAGGACCCTTCGTTAAAATTCGCTTTTGAGGCAGCCATGGGTAAATCCTCTTTGGGTCATCCAGTCAAGTATGAAGTTAAAAATGATTATTTGGTATGCACTGAGACTGGTAAGGAGACAGAGGGCCGGCAATTATACGACAGGTTAGTGGTTCCAACCAAGTATAGACCTCAGATATTAAATATAGCTCATAATACGTCATCAGGAGGTCACTTAGGAATTACAAAAACCTTGTATAGAATCACAAAAGAATTTTATTGGCCAACATTAAAGAAAGATGTGAAGAATCATATTAGGTGTTGCCGAGAATGTCAGCAAGTTGGAAAACCTGGACATTCTATTAAACCTGCACCTCTCCAACCCATACCTGCTGATGGAGAACCTTTTGCAGATTTAATTATAGATTGTGTAGGTCCACTACCTAAGTCAAAGTCTGGAAATCAGTATTTATTTACAATTATGGATAAAGTAACCAGATATCCTGAAGCGATCCCAATGCGTAGTATCAATACTAAAGCTATTCTCAAAGCTTTAACAAAATTCATTTCTTGTTTTGGCATTCCTAAAACTATACAAAGTGATCAAGGTACTAACTTCACTGCCAAAGCATTTAGGGAAGTATTAACTAGGTTAGGGATAATTCACAACTTATCCACTGCCTATCACCCTCAGTCCCAAGGCGCCTTGGAAAGATTCCACCAAACATTAAAAACAATGATGAGAAGTTTTTGCATGCACTTTCCGACAGATTGGGATGAATCTCTACCATTGTTGCTGTTCTCAGTACGAGAGACGGTGCAAGAGTCTACAGGGTATAGTCCGTTTGAGCTGATCTTTGGGCACAATGTACGAGGTCCTCTTCGGGTGCTCAAAGAAGGATGGATGGGAGAAGACGTAAGCTCAGCACTCTACAACCCGTCTTCAAGGTTGCAGGTGGCACGTGAGTTAGCCACGGCTAAGCTAAAGACAGCTCAAAGTAAGATGAAACAGAGGTATGACAGAAGTGCACAATTCCGCTCCTTCCATCCAGGAGACAAGGTGTTGGTGCAGGAACCTATACCTGGCCACACCTTGAAAGCTAGATTTACGGGACCTATGCAGATAGTAAGTAGATTATCTGATTTAAATTATGTGGTAGCTCCCATTGATAAGACCTCAAAAACAAAAACTTACCACATAAATCAAATCAAGGCCTTTCATACACCAGATAAAGTCCCAGTAATGACTCTGTCCTCTACCTCTGAGGACGACTCTGACTCTTTGCACTCTATCTCTGAAATTAATACTAAACTTTCAAATTCTGTCCTCCTCAAGGATCCTAGCCCGTTAATGGATGGATTATCTGAAATACAAGCAACCAATTTAACTGAGCTTCTACAGTCATATCCTAATATTTTTTCGGATGTGCCGAAAAAATGTACGTTAGGTTACCATGATGTAGATGTGGGAAAATCTAAACCAATTAAACTCTCCCCCTACAGAGCTAATCCTGAAAAGCAAAGGTTACTTCAGCAGGAAGTAGACTTCTTGTTAGAACATGGTTTAGTGGAGGAGTCGTCTAGTCCATGGGCTTCACCGTGCATCCTAGTAAAAAAGGCTGATGGAGGGTTTCGTATGTGCACAGACTACCGTAAAGTGAACGAGGTCACAATTACAGATGCTTACCCTCTTCCTCGTCTGGATGACGTAATTGACTTTGTGGGTAAGGCTACTTTTGTGTCCAAATTAGATCTCCTTAAAGGTTACTATCAGGTACCTTTGACAGATAAGGCGAAGGAAATCTCTGCCTTCGTGATTCCAGGAGGTCATTATCAGTATACAGTTACCCCCTTCGGAATGAAAAATTCCCCCTCTTCATTCCAGAAACTCGTCCATCAGGCTATTAAAGGACTTGAAGGCACGGCAGCATACCTAGATGATATTGTTGTGGTGTCTGATACTTGGGATCAACACCTACTTAGACTTAAAGCTCTGTTTGAGACCTTTAAGAATTCCCAATTAACAGTTAATTTGTCTAAATCTTCCTTTGGCCAGGCCACTGTCACTTTTCTAGGCCATGAAGTAGGTAGTGGTAAAGTTGCACCTAAACTTGCTAAAGTTCTTTCGATTAAAGAATATCCAGTTCCTCATGATAGGAAATCTCTTCAACGTTTCCTAGGCATGATAGGATTTTACAGAAGATTCTGTAAGAATTTCTCAGATATTGTAGCCCCTCTTACCTCTCTTACCAGTCATAAAGTTCCCTTTAATTGGACGTCAGATTGTAACACTGCTTTTGATAAAGCAAAAAGATTATTGTGCTCTGCACCCATTCTCTTGTCTCCAGACTTCTCCAAACCTTTTTCATTACAGGTTGATGCTTGTGAGTCTGGGGTTGGGGCGGTACTATTACAAATCGGGAACAAGGAGCTGCAGCCAATCGCATACTTTTCAGCCAAGTTCCAGCCACATCAGAGAGCTTACTCTACCATTGAAAAAGAAGCCCTCGCGCTGGTAATGGCTTTGGAGCATTTCGATGTTTATGTGGGCCAAACATCGCAGGTGGTCACAGTCTACAGTGATCACAACCCGTTAGTCTATCTCCAAGCCATGAAGAATCACAACACAAGGCTTATGCGTTGGACTCTCAGGCTGCAGCCCTACAATATTTTTATTAAATATATTGCCGGCAAAGAAAATGTGTTGGCAGACTCTTTGTCAAGAGTCTAGTTTAATATTTTATTTAGGTTAGGATGTATTTGTGGTAACCCCCCTTTCAAGCTCTTTTTTTTTATCCCCTGATGTGGGGTTTTTTTTTAGTGAGGGGATACGGGCTACCGTCCGCTTGTATCTTGGACCTATGTTGGCTTATCTGACTGCTGTCTCACTCTGAGTTTAGGGTTTGGCTTTCAGGCACTAGGAAAGCTGAGCTCTATCTAAGAGTTGGATGGTGGAGAGGATAGGCGGTCCCATTATTTTGTGCCATGGCGGCACGGTTACCACTGGGAGGTGGCAGCCTAATCCTGAGCCTTCTCGGGGGTGGGGGTGTGGCATGCAAAGAGTACGTAACCTTTATTCGGCGCATGGACACACCCTCATTTACAGGCTATCTCCCCCAACCAGCGAACCAGGTTGCTAAGAGTTGATGATGGGGCCCCATCGTTCAACTAGTGACCAGGTTCTAGCCAATAAGAAGGTGGGATTGACAATCGCAGAGGTTATGTGGATACCGCTCTCCTGTCTGCCCTTGTCATTCCCACTCTAGAGCTGGTTGAAGCACGGTCTGCTATCTTGTGGCTTCTATTTCTGCCTTGCTTACCGTGGAGTGCACTATATTTATCACTGTACATAGTGTACATATTGCTGTTATAATTGGTGAAGGATAATATAAGTCTAAACTTTTTCTACTGTGTTTATTTGCTCCCATTACACCTGGGATAACAGGCCATTTGAAATCCCAGGTTGTAATAATGATAAAGCACTTTGTCTCGGAAACTGGGGAGTCAGTAGCTAGCTTGCGTTGCCACTCACTCAGTCTTGGCTGGTGTCTCATGCCACCAACACCTATTGACCATATGGGACACAGTATCATATGTTACAGGGTACCATATGGTACATTGTACCATATGGTACATTGTACCATATGGTATAGGGTACCATGCAGTACAGGATAACATATGGTGCAGGGTACCATATGGTGCAGGGTACCATATGGCACAAGGTACCATATGGCACAGGGTACCATATGGCACAGGGTACCATATGGCACAGGGTACCATATGGCACAGGGTGCCATATGGTACAGGGTACCATACAGTACAGGGTACCATACAGTACAGGACACCATATGGTACAGATACAGGGATCCCTATGGAAATAAGTCACCCCGACTTTTTTGGGTTATCCTAGGATTTTATACATATGCTGCTATGTATGATAATCCATGTAATTGTATTTCTGGACACCTGAATAAACTTACTCAAGTGCATGTGGCATCATAAGTAAGTTTATTTAGGTATACACAAATAAAGTTACATAGAATATCATACTTAGCAGCATATGTTTGGAGAACCTAGGATAACCCAAAAAAGTCAGACAGACTTATTTCCATTAGGGTCCCTGTACCCTGTACCACATGGTATAATATACCATATGGTACAATGTACTATATGGTACATTGTACCATATGGTACCATTGTACCATATGATACCATTGTATGACATTCACCATTGTACCATATGGTACCATTGTACTATATGGCACAATGGTACCATATGGTTCAAAACCATTGAATTTGTCTTCAGCTCCACTTCCATCAGTCTTAGAACTGTAAGTTCTGAAGAGGAGAGTCAGAATTCACCCGGAGAGTGAGTGGGTAGTGAGAGCTTCCTTGCCGCCAGCCAGGATGAACAAAGCTACTTTGCCGGCGTTCCCACATTGCCATGTATGAACCTTAGCCCTGGCTTCGTCTCTGTAGATGCCTTCCTCTCCCACTACATTGTAAAATGCTCCAAACTTCAGAACACCTGTGACTTAACCTGACTCCTCATTTTTTCTTTTTCTTTTTCTTCTCCCTCTTCCCCTTTCCTCTTTCCTTTTCTACTCTGGGTTGTCTTTCTCTCTTCTGTCTCGTGTTTCTGTTCCTTCTTCATTTATTTCACCACTTCCCCTTTCACGCACCTCTGTGCGCTTGCTCTCCCTCAGTGGGCACCTAGCTCTCTTGCAGTGCTCCCCTTCCTTTATATTTGACTGGCTCGTCCTCCTTATTTCCCACTTCTACCACTACCACTACTACTACCTCTTCTACTACTACTACTACAACTACTGATGAAATTAAGACACATGTGCGGCGTCTGGTTGTCTTTGTTGTGGACGTTTCGCCATCCAGTGGCTGGCTGGGTGGTGAAACGTCTACGATAGGGATACCCGGGTGTTGCGCATGCGTCTTAATTTCATCTTGTCGGTATTATATATCATTCTTGCACTATTACTACTGCTACTACCACCACCTCTTCCTGCCTATATATAGCCGTCCTGCTCCACTTCTGGTTAGTGTGACTTTGTAAATGGTCCAAGTCGGACCGAGACGTCGTCGTAAACTTCTCTCTTTTATGTGCGGGTTATTTGTGTATCGTTCCAGTCACGGTATTGTGCCTTTTTTTGTTATTTTGTCCAGATTTTTTCTGTGGTGTGCACACTGACCACCCAGACCCATTCTCTCAGATGTAGGCCTACCAGCCTTCTCGCGCTAAATTTGATGCCGCTAGAATTTTGGCGTAGATCTACGGTTTGGACCCTGAACGTAAAGCTGTAGATCTACGGGACGGAACCTGAAAGGGTTAATTGAATATATTGATTTCTTAACTGCCCATCCCCTCTTTTGATATGCCTATATATGCCTCTCTTTTGACCAACGAGATGTTTTAATCTACTGTTCATCCATTTGGGATCATTTTTGTTAGATCTAATTTCCCTACTCGGAACAAAAGTTGCCTGGGCAGCTAGAACTATGCTCTGAAAAACGTCATTTTGGCAACCAAGATCACCTACCTGACCCATAGCCAGGACATCCCAATTTAGCCCACCCAGGTAATTTTTCAGTCCCATGAAGTCGGCCAAGTGAAAATCTGGGACAGAGATTTGATTGCAGTTATCTGGGTAATTCCTTGATACATTGAAACTAAGTGATTTGTGATCACTTTCTCCAAGCTCATCATTAACCTCAAGATTATTAATTAGTGAATCTTTGTTGGCAAGAACCAAGTCAAGCAGATTGTTTCCTCTAGTTGGTTCTGTCACAAACTGTTCTAAAAAGCAATCCTGAACTGTATCAAGAAAGTCACTAGACTCGAGATTTCCTGTCATATTGTTCCAATAAATTTGCCAAAAGTTAAAATCTCCCATTATCAAAACATTTTCACATCTAGATGCCTTATGAATTTCGTCCCAAAACAGCTTACTGCACTCCCTATCAAGGTTTGGGGGTCTATAAATCACACCCAGAATTAATTTGTCACGTCCCTCGAGAAACTGTAGCCAAACAGATTCTGTGTTCAATGTTTCTAATCTTATATCATGTCTAAGACAGCAATTTACATTTTCTCTGACATACATCGCCTCTCCACCACCCTTCCTGTTGACCCTATCAGTGTGGAATAGTTTATAACCCTGTTTGTTGCATTCAGAAGGCATTTCTCTATCTTTCAGGTTGAACCAGGTCTCTGTTATACCAATAATATCTATATTACCTGCACTTGCAAGTAATCTTAGCTCATCTATCTTATTTCTTAGACTCCTACTGTTTGTATAGTAAACCTTAAGGGAGCTAGTCACTCGTTGCCCTCTACTATCTTTGTTTGTTTGTTGATCAATTGATTTGCCATTACTAGCAACTTTATTTTGAATATTGACTTTTAAACATATCCTTGAGGTATCCCGGTAATAACTGGTGTTTTTAACCTTAATGCTGCAGCCTGATTGTTTCCCACAAACACCCATACCTCTATAATCTGTCAATTTAAATTCCTAGACAAGTCATCAATTACCCTCTCAATTAAATTGGCTAATGCAACCACACCAACCCCAGAGAGATGAACCCCATCCCTTGCATACATATCACGTTTGCCAAAGAATAGGTCCCAGTTAACAATGAATGGGATTGCAAGTTCCTTGCAGTACTCTAGAATGAATAAAATATGTCATTATATATGTGGTGGTGGTAGCGGCGGCGGCGGCTGACGAGTGTTTGGAGACAGGACAAAATACTCCTTGAATATTTCGCTATCATCAACTCTGCAGCTTATTTATCTATCACAGTTCATCTAATATGAAATAATAAACAATATAAACAACATAGAAACTTGATATATACTCTAGAATGAATATAATATGTCATTATGTAACAGGTGGAGGCGGCCACAACCACTCCTTTCTTGTGGTAAACAGTGCCATCTAGTGATGGCCTTTTGAAGCCATCTATTATTATTTATTTTTTTTTTTTTATTTATTTATTAACAATTTGAGCACACATACAGAGGTACAAAAAAATACAGATAAGAGCAGCATGCCAAAGCCACTTATACTATGCATAGCATTACGGGCTGGCTTAAAATTAACTTAAGATTAACTAAGCAATGATGAAATCAGTGATAAAACATTAATGTAAACAGATTACTATAAAGCACAAGTGAATATTACAAAGACAGGTCATATGGTTGCATGCATTGTTGTACATTCAGTCGTATGGAGTATTCTGTTAGGTAGTGTATTTAAAAAATAATAAAGTTAGATTGGGTTTTAGGTTTAACATTTATGTGATATAATTGTGAGAAACATTTAAGATATACAATTAATAAGGTTCAGTTATTCAGTATTTATTTGGTTTTGGGTGAGTAAGTGATCTTTGAGAAGAGACTTGAATTTATAAACAGGTAGTGTTTCTTTTATATTTACAGGTAATGAATTCCAGATTTTAGGGCCTTTTATGTGCATTGAGTTTTTGCATAGTGTGAGATGGACACGAGGAACATCAAAGAGTGATCTGTGCCTTGTGTTATGGTCATGTGTTCTGTTGAGGTTGGCAAGGAGATGTTTGAGGGGTGGGTTAATATCAGAGTTAAGTGTTCTATGTATGTAATAGGTGCAGTAATAAGTATGGATGTTTTGTATGGTGAGTAGGTTTAGTGTATTGAATATTGGTGGAGTGTGCTGCCTGTAGTGAGAATTTGTTATCATTCTAACTGCAGCCTTTTGTTGGGTAATTAGTGGTCTGAGATGGTTAATTGTTGTTGAGCCCCATGCACAAATTCCATAGGTGAGATAGGGGTAAATAAAAATATAGGGCCAGGAGGGCTGACTGTGGAGCATAGTACCGTATCTTCGATAGTATGCCTACAGTCTTGGAAATTTTCTTAGAAATTTGTTGTATATGTGTATGAAATTTGAGTCTATTATCAAGGTGGATTCCTAAGAATTTTCCCTCTGTTAGCTTTGTGATAAAGTGATCCGTTTATCATTATGTTAAGAGGGACATCTGTAGCTCTGTTTCCAAACTGAATGAAGTAGGTTTTGTGAATGTTTAGTGTAAGTTTGTTAGTCCTCATCCAGGTAGATATTTTCTGTAATTCGGCATTTACAGTATTGGCTAGCGTGACTGGGCTCGGGTGGGAGAAGACGTATGTAGTGTCATCTGGAAATAGTGTGGGTTTGAGTAATTGCGAAGCATTTGGTAGGTCATTTATGTGTAGGACAAAGAGAAGAGGGCCAAGGACACTTCCCTGTGGGACACCAACTGTAATTGGTTGTGCAGAAGAATTTGCCCCATTTGCGTACACATATTGGCTTCTGTTGCTGAGGTATGACTTGAGGTAGTTGAGGGAGTGCCCTCTTATACCATAGTGTGACAATTTTACGTGGAGCAAGTCATGGTGAACTGTATCAAAAGCTTTATGTAAGTCAATGACGATCCCCAGTGGGACTTCTTTTTTCTCTATTGCAGTGTATATATGTTCTAGCATGTGTATAATAGCATCATTAGTATTTTTATTAGGCCTGAATCCAAATTGACAGGGGTTGAGTATGTTTTGGGAGATAAGGTAGGAGTAGATTCGTTTATGAATTAATTTTTCGAAGATTTTTGAGAGAGGGTGTAAGTTGGATATTGGCCTATAGTTATTCAACTCTGTTTGGTCTCCTTTGTGGATCGGGGTGACCCTTGCTATTTTGAGTACTGTAGGGAAGGTGGAAGATTCAATGGATTTGTTAGAGTGTTGCAATGATTGGTGATAGCACTTGTGACACTTTTTTGTATATAAAGGGTGGTAAGGTATTTAAATCTCCTGCCTTGTTTTTTAGTGCGTTGATAATAAGGGAGACTTCCTATGGGTTAGTCGGAGCTAGGTACATAAGTACATATGTGGGTCATAATAAGCGTGTATGCACCTGGAGAAGAGAGGAATGCAGAGGAGAGAGAGATTTTTGGAGATGTTAAGTGAATGTATAGGAGCCTTTGAACCAAGTGAGAGAGTAATTGTGGTAGGGGACCTGAATGCTAAAGTAGGAGAAACTTTTAGAGAGGGTGTGGTAGGTAAGTTTGGGGTGCCAGGTGTAAATGATAATGGGAGCCCTTTGATTGAACTTTGTATAGAAAGGGGTTTAGTTATAGGTAATACATATTTTAAGAAAAAGAGGATAAATAAGTATACAAGATATGATGTAGGGCGAAATGACAGTAGTTTGTTGGATTATGTATTGGTAGATAAAAGACTGTTGAGTAGACTTCAGGATGTACATGTTTATAGAGGGGCCACAGATATATCAGATCACTTTCTAGTTGTAGCTACACTGAGAGTAAAAGGTAGATGGGATACAAGGAGAATAGAAGCATCAGGGAAGAGAGAGGTGAAGGTTTATAAACTAAAAGAGGAGGCAGTTAGGGTAAGATATAAACAGCTATTGGAGGATAGATGGGCTAATGAGAGCATAGGCAATGGGGTCGAAGAGGTATGGGGTAGGTTTAAAAATGTAGTGTTAGAGTGTTCAGCAGAAGTTTGTGGTTACAGGAAAGTGGGTGCGGGAGGGAAGAGGAGCGATTGGTGGAATGATGATGTAAAGAGAGTAGTAAGGGAGAAAAAGTTAGCATATGAGAAGTTTTTACAAAGTAGAAGTGATGCAAGGAGGGAAGAGTATATGGAGAAAAAGAGAGAGGTTAAGAGAGTGGTGAAGCAATGTAAAAAGAGAGCAAATGAGAGAGTGGATGAGATGTTATCAACAAATTTTGTTGAAAATAAGAAAAAGTTTTGGAGTGAGATTAACAAGTTAAGAAAGCCTAGAGAACAAATGGATTTGTCAGTTAAAAATAGGAGAGGAGAGTTATTAAATGGAGAGTTAGAGGTATTGGGAAGATGGAGGGAATATTTTGAGGAATTGTTAAATGTTGATGAAGATAGGGAAGCTGTGATTTCGTGTATAGGGCAAGGAGGAACAACATCTTGTAGGAGTGAGGAAGAGCCAGTTGTGAGTGTGGGGGAAGTTCGTGAGGCAGTAGGTAAAATGAAAGAAGGTAAGGCAGCCGGGATTGATGGGATAAAGATAGAAATGTTAAAAGCAGGTGGGGATATAGTTTTGGAGTGGTTGGTGCAATTATTTAATAAATGTATGGAAGAGGGTAAGGTACCTAGGGATTGGCAGAGAGCATGCATAGTTCCTTTGTATAAAGGCAAAGGGGATAAAAGAGAGTGCAAAAATTATAGGGGGATAAGTCTGTTGAGTATACCTGGCAAAGTGTATGGTAGAGTTATTATTGAAAGAATTAAGAGTAAGACGGAGAATAGGATAGCAGATGAACAAGGAGGCTTTAGGAAAGGTAGGGGGTGTGTGGACCAGGTGTTTACAGTGAAGCATATAAGTGAACAGTATTTAGATAAGGCTAAAGAGGTCTTTGTGGCATTTATGGATTTGGAAAAGGTGTATGACAGGGTGGATAGGGGGGCAATGTGGCAGATGTTGCAGGTGTATGGTGTAGGAGGTAGGTTACTGAAAGCAGTGAAGAGTTTTTACGAGGATAGTGGGGCTCAAGTTAGAGTATGTAGGAAAGAGGGAAATTATTTCCCAGTAAAAGTAGGCCTTAGACAAGGATGTGTGATGTCACCGTGGTTGTTTAATATATTTATAGATGGGGTTGTAAGAGAAGTAAATGCGAGGGTCTTGGCAAGAGGCGTGGAGTTAAAAGATAAAGAATCACACATAAAGTGGGAGTTGTCACAGCTGCTCTTTGCTGATGACACTGTGCTCTTGGGAGATTCTGAAGAGAAGTTGCAGAGATTGGTGGATGAATTTGGTAGGGTGTGCAAAAGAAGAAAATTGAAAGTGAATACAGGAAAGAGTAAGGTTATGAGGATAACAAAAAGATTAGGTGATGAAAGATTGGATATCAGATTGGAGGGAGAGAGTATGGAGGAGGTGAATGTATTCAGATATTTGGGAGTGGACATGTCAGCGGATGGGTCTATGAAAGATGAGGTGAATCGTAGAATTGATGAGGAGAAAAGGTTGAGTGGTGCACTTAGGAGTCTGTGGAGACAAAGAACTTTGTCCTTGGAGGCAAAGAGGGGAATGTATGAGAGTATAGTTTTACCAACGCTCTTATATGGGTGTGAAGCATGGGTGATGAATGTTGCAGCGAGGAGAAGGCTGGAGGCAGTGGAGATGTCATGTCTGAGAGCAATGTGTGGTGTGAATATAATGCAGAGAATTTGTAGTTTGGAAGTTAGGAGGAGGTGCGGGATTACCAAAACTGTTGTCCAGAGGGCTGAGAAAGGGTTGTTGAGGTGGTTCGGACATGTTGAGAGAATGGAGCGAAACAGAACAACTTCAAGAGTGTATCAGTCTGTAGTGGAAGGAAGGCGGGGTAGGAGTCGGCCTAGGAAAGGTTGGAGGGAGGGGGTAAAGTAGGTTTTGTGTGCGAGGGGCTTGGACTTCCAGCAGGCATGCGTGAGCGTGTTTGATAGGAGTGAATGGAGACAAATGGTTTTTAATACTTGACGTGCTGTTGGAGTGTGAGCAAAGTAACATTTATGAAGGGGTTCAGGGAAACCGGCAGGCCGGACTTGAGTCCTGGAGATGGGAAGTACAGTGCCTGCACTCTGAAGGAGGGGTGTTAATGTTGCAGTTTAAAAACTGTAGTGTAAAGCACCCTTCTGGCAAGACAGTGATGGAGTGAATGATGGTGAAAGTTTTTCTTTTTTGGGCCACCCTGCCTTGGTGGGAATCGGCCAGTGTGATAATAAATAAAAACATTATTATTATATATGTATTATTTTTATTATTATTTTTATTATTTTTTTTATTATCACACTGGCCGATTCCCACCAAGGCAGGGTGGCCCGAAAAAGAAAAACTTTCACCGTCATTCACTCCATCACTGTCTTGCCAGAAGGGTGCTTTACACTACAGTTTTTAAACTGCAACATTAACACCCCTCCTTCAGAGTGAAGTCATTCTGTTTTGCTCCATTCTCTCTACATGTCCGAACCACCTCAACAACCCTTCCTTAGCCCTCTGGGCAACAGTTTTGGTAATCCCGCACCTCCTCCTAACTTCCAAACTACGAATTCTCTGCATTATATTCACACCACACATTGCCCTCAGACATGACATCTCCACTGCCTCCAGCCTTCTCCTCGCTGCAACATTCATCACCCATGCTTCACACCCATATAAGAGCGTTGGTAAAACTATACTCTCATACATTCCCCTCTTTGCCTCCAAGGACAAAGTTCTTTGTCTCCACAGACTCCTAAGTGCACCACTCACCCTTTTCCCCTCATCAATTCTATGATTCACCTCTCAGGTATGACCAACGATCCAGATACCCTAAAGTCATGCATCTCCAACTTAGTTATTGAAAATATGAATCTTCGAGAGACGCTAGCAAAACAAGACACCAGGATGACACAACTCGAAAACAAAATCCTCAGTCTTGAACAAAAGTTTTCAACACCAGGAACGACTAACTGTGACAAGACCATCCAGACAGTCATAGATAGCCATACCCAACAAATAATATCTCTTAATACAAAGGTTGAAGAAGCAGTAAAAGAATGGAAGAGCAACTTAGATAACCAGTTCAGTGACTACTTTGCTCTCCAAGAAGATAAAACTGAACAAGATAAACTATCGGACGCAGTAATAGTTAACAGTCCACTTTTTCCCAGTGATATGAACCAAACAAACAGTAAAGAAATTACTCTGCAGATCATAAAGGACCAAACAGGTGTTATTGTACCAGAGTCAGAAATAAAAGAAGCCAGGTTACTAGGATCCCATGGTAGAAAAAGTGTTATGCTTAGATTCCACTCACATGACAGAAAAAAAGACTTAATTATTGCATCTATTAAAGTAAAGAAAGAGGTATATATAAACGAGTGTCTTACCAAAAAACGTCAAAACCTCCTGTATAGAGTCAGAAAACTTAAGCGAGAGAATAATGACACAATACACCAATGCTTCACACGGGATGGGAAAATTCTAGTTAGGAAAACAAATGTAGGTCAACTGTACACAATCACGAACGAGAATGATCTATCACGATTTCTCAGGGATACCAATCTTACAGAGAATAACTAAACAATGTCCAACTAAAAAGCCTACGTAGTGTAGTGTACGTTTTGCTCCATTATTGTTCAAATTTCATTGTACAATCTCTTAGTAATTAAATAATCAACTACCTCATTTTGTGATTTTACTAGTAAGCATAAGTCACCTTATGTAATTTTGTTATTTACTACTGTTCGCTTAAACATTAGCTGAATTGATACTTTCTCTGTCCATATTACTACCTCATATTTTTTTTAAATACTATCAATTGATATTACTTACTAAAATTAATAAATATAATTTTTACTAAAATTTCAATTTACTCTTAACATTTTTGACATTTAATAACCATTACTTGTCTAATTACCTTTACCTGTTTTAATACCACATTTACTATCCTAGATTACTCTTAATTACCTTGTACTGCCATATAACCTCAAGTATAACTACCAGTGCAATATTGAATGAAATAAACATTACTTTTTCACTTTTTTGTAATCATTATTACTTACTAAAATTTTATTAAACACCATATTTACTACCAGTCAATTTTAATTTTGTACATTAAACATTATTTTATACTTCTCATAACATTTTGTAGCCAAATTTTCAAGTTTTTATATTCAACCCCAACCTTTATATTATCCCTTGTACCTGTGTACCTGTCTACCCTCTTACTATCATATTATAATCAAGACATTACCATTGTTATTTTTTTTACTATTATTCTTTTGGTACTTTAATTGTGAATTTTATTTTGTCAATTTAAATCTAGGTATAATCTTGATCTTGTCAACAACCTATACCAGACTCTAGCTCAATTGCAAGTACCATTTCAAATTGTATTTTTATATTATAAGTTTATATTATAATTCCTACCATCTGTCCATTTAACTTTGCTTACCATTACTTAATTTTAGTCCCTTATATATTTTCTCCTTTATTTTAGCTTTATATAACTATCCTAGTTTATATATTCACAATTGTTAAAATAATCAAGGTGCTATTCTTAGGTGCTAAAGTAGAATAAGTTCACAATTTTGCCATTATATTCCAAAGCTCATTTTTTTGATTACCACTTTATTGGTCACCACAACCTATATTAGTCCCTTTTATATTATAATTTTATACTATAATTCTAACTTTAAAAAATTACCTTTATAGAACTACCTACTATCATATTCCCAAGCTCCACTATTTGATCATCACTTTATTTGTATTAGTCCCTTAGCTCATTATTTTACATTTGTTAAATAATCCAGGTGCTATTTTTTAGCTTAAGACTATTTACTTTGTTTTATACTTAATTCAAACTATAGATTCACTACAAATGTTATGATTACAAGCATTGATCCTGATACCAACCTCTTATTTAATGACTTAAATGAATCAAACAGTAACTGTAATTACTACACTGCAGAACAATCAAAGGCACTTCTCAGTGCCAACAACAACATAACTATATTTAACTACAATATCAGATCTTTAAGCAAGCATTACGATGACCTCATAGCATTACTAAATTCCTTACATGCCAATATGTCCATCATTACACTAACTGAAACCTGGCTAAAGCCTGATAGTACAGATGTCTATGCCATTCCTGGTTACACAGCCATACACAACTGTAGGCCAGATCAACAAGGGGGTGGCACAGCCATATACTACTCAGACCAACTAGAATGTATCACTAATACTTGCACAAGGGATGAACATGGGGAATATATAATAGCTAAATTCAAATCAAAGTACCTACAAAAACCTCTCACATTGATAAACATCTACAGAGTTCCACAGTCAAACATTAGCCAATTTAGTCAAAATCTAGGAAGTATGATAACTGATGCACGCATGAACAAAGATCACTTACTACTCTCAGGTGACTTCAATATAAATCTCCTGCAAGACCAGGACCCACACGTTACTGAATTCACAAACACAATGAGTAACTGTATGTTACTACCAACAGTAACAAAACCTACAAGAGTTACAGAGACTAGTGTTTCCCTACTTGACCACATCTGGACCAACACCATATCCCCTTTAAAATCAGGCATAATTACAGATAATACCACAGACCACTACCCTACTTTCCTCATAACAACTCTTGGTAAACTACCCCAAGACACTACTAAAGTCACCTTCAGACTTCACAATGAGGCAGCCATTAATAACTTCACAACAGCAATAGCAAACATTGATTGGCACACTGAGCTAGAAACCTATACAGATATTGACGAATGTATTAATAATTTTCTAAAAAAAACCCAATACCTCTACAACAAGCACTGCCCTAAAAAAACTAAACAGATGACAGCAAAGAGACTGAACAGTCCCTGGCTAACACCCAGCATTCTCAAATCCATAAATACAAAACACCAATATGAAAAACAGTACAGAATGGGTCACATAACCAGAGACCAAACAAAACGTTACTCGTCAATCCTAACCAGCCTGATAAGAAGGGCAAAAAAATTGTATTATGAGAACAGATTATCCAACTTACGAGGTGATATAAAAAAGACCTGGAAAACCCTATCAGAAATTCTGGGAACAAAAAAGATATCACGAAATAGCGAAATAAAATTAGCAAAAACAGATGAACCCCAACTCCCACCAACAGAAACAACAAACAGACTCAATGATTTCTTCTCCACTATAGGACAAAACCTTGCCAATAAAATCCCAAGCTCAGATACCCCACCAAATGACTACCTCACCGGCAACTACCCGAACACACTGTTCCTAGCTCCGACTAACCCATACGAAGTCTCCCTTATTATCAACGCACTAAAAAACAAGGCAGGAGATTTAAATACCTTACCACCCCTTATATACAAAAAAGTGTCACAAGTGCTATCACCAATCATTGCAACACTCTTTAACAAATCCATTGAATCCTCCACCTTCCCTACAGTACTCAAAATAGCAAGGGTCACCCCGATCCACAAAGGAGGAGACCAAACAGAGTTGAATAACTATAGGCCAATATCCAACTTACACCCTCTCTCAAAAATCTTCGAAAAATTAATTCATAAACGAATCTACTCCTACCTTATCTCCCAAAACATACTCAACCCCTGCCAATTTGGATTCAGGCCTAATAAAAATACTAATGATGCTATTATACACATGCTAGAACATATATACACTGCAATAGAGAAAAAAGAAGTCCCACTGGGGATCTTCATTGACTTACGTAAAGCTTTTGATACAGTTGACCATGACTTGCTCCACGTAAAATTGTCACACTATGGTATAAGAGGGCACTCCCTCAACTACCTCAAGTCTTACCTCAGCAACAGAAGCCAATATGTGTACGCAAATGGGGCAAACTCTTCTGCACAACCAATTACAGTTGGTGTCCCACAGGGAAGTGTCCTTGGCCCTCTTCTCTTTCTCCTATACATAAATGACCTTCCAAATGCTTCGCAATTACTCAAACCCACACTATTTGCAGATGACACTACATACGTCTTCTCTCACCCGAGCCCAGTCACGCTAGCCAATACTGTAAATACCGAATTACAGAAAATATCTACCTGGATGAGGACTAACAAACTTACACTAAACATTGAAAAAACCTACTTCATTCAGTTTGGTAACAGAGCTACAGATGTCACTCTTAACATAATGATAAATGGATCACCTATCACAAAACTAACAGAGGGAAAATTCTTAGGAATCCACCTTGATAATAGAGTCAAATTTCATACACATATACATCAAATTTCTAAGAAAATTTCCAAGACTGTAGGCATACTATCGAAGATACGGTACTATGTTCCACAGTCAGCCCTCCTGGCCCTATATCACTCTCTTATTTACCCCTATCTCACCTATGGAATTTGTGCATGGTGCTCAACAACAATTAACCATCTCAGACCACTAATTACCCAACAAAAGGCTGCAGTTAGAATGATAACAAATTCTCACTACAGGCAGCACACTCCACCAATATTCAATACACTAAACCTACTCACCATACAAAACATCCATACTTATTACTGCACCTATTACATACATAGAACACTTAACTCTGATATTAACCCTCCCCTCAAACATCTCCTTGCCAACCTCAACAGAACACATGACCATAACACAAGGCACAGATCACTCTTTGATGTTCCTCGTGTCCATCTCACACTATGCAAAAACTCAATGCACATAAAAGGCCCTAAAATCTGGAATTCATTACCTGTAAATATAAAAGAAACACTACCTGTTTATAAATTCAAGTCTCTTCTCAAAGATTACTTACTCACCCAAAACCAAATAAATACTGAATAACTGAACATTATAAATTGGTAGACAGCAACCACCCAGGGAAGTACTACCGTCCTGCCAGATGACTGTGAAACAAAAACCTGTAACTGTTTTGCATGATGGTAGGATTGCTGGTTTCTTTTTCTGTCTCATAAACACGCTAAGATAACAGGGATATCTTGCTACTCCTACTTACACTTTGGTCACACTTCACAGACACGCACATGCATATATATATATACATACATCTAGGTTTTTCTCCTTTTTCTAAATAGCTCTTGTTCTTTTTTATTTCTTCTATTGTCCATGGGGAAGTGGAAAAGAATCTTTCCTCCGTAAGCCATGCGTGTCGTATGAGGCGACTAAAATGCCGGGAGCAATGGGCTAGTAACCCCTTCTCCTGTATACAATTACTAAAAAAGAGAAGAAGAAAAACTTTATAAAACTGGGTTGCTTAAATGTGCGTGGATGTAGTGCGGATGACAAGAAACAGATGATTGCTGATGTTATGAATGAAAAGAAGTTGGATGTCCTGGCCCTAAGCGAAACAAAGCTGAAGGGGGTAGGAGAGTTTCAGTGGGGGGAAATAAATGGGATTAAATCTGGAGTATCTGAGAGAGTTAGAGCAAAGGAAGGGGTAGCAGTAATGTTAAATGATCAGTTATGGAAGGAGAAAAGAGAATATGAATGTGTAAATTCAAGAATTATGTGGATTAAAGTAAAGGTTGGATGCGAGAAGTGGGTCATAATAAGCGTGTATGCACCTGGAGAAGAGAGGAATGCAGAGGAGAGAGAGAGATTTTGGGAGATGTTAAGTGAATGTATAGGAGCCTTTGAACCAAGTGAGAGAGTAATTGTGGTAGGGGACTTGAATGCTAAAGTAGGAGAAACTTTTAGAGAGGGTGTGGTAGGTAAGTTTGGGGTGCCAGGTGTAAATGATAATGGGAGCCCTTTGATTGAACTTTGTATAGAAAGGGGTTTAGTTATAGGTAATACATATTTTAAGAAAAAGAGGATAAATAAGTATACACGATATGATGTAGGGCGAAATGACAGTAGTTTGTTGGATTATGTATTGGTAGATAAAAGACTGTTGAGTAGACTTCAGGATGTACATGTTTATAGAGGGGCCACAGATATATCAGATCACTTTCTAGTTGTAGCTACACTGAGAGTAAAAGGTAGATGGGATACAAGGAGAATAGAAGCATCAGGGAAGAGAGAGGTGAAGGTTTATAAACTAAAAGAGGAGGCAGTTAGGGTAAGATATAAACAGCTATTGGAGGATAGATGGGCGAATGAGAGCATAGGCAATGGGGTCGAAGAGGTATGGGGTAGGTTTAAAAATGTAGTGTTAGAGTGTTCAGCAGAAGTTTGTGGTTACAGGAAAGTGGGTGCAGGAGGGAAGAGGAGCGATTGGTGGAATGATGATGTAAAGAGAGTAGTAAGGGAGAAAAAGTTAGCATATGAGAAGTTTTTACAAAGTAGAAGTGATGCAAGGAGGGAAGAGTATATGGAGAAAAAGAGAGAAGTTAAGAGAGTGGTGAAGCAATGTAAAAAGAGAGCAAATGAGAGAGTGGGTGAGATGTTATCAACAAATTTTGTTGAAAATAAGAAAAAGTTTTGGAGTGAGATTAACAAGTTAAGAAAGCCTAGAGAACAAATGGATTTGTCAGTTAAAAATAGGAGAGGAGAGTTATTAAATGGAGAGTTAGAGGTATTGGGAAGATGGAAGGAATATTTTGAGGAATTGTTAAATGTTGATGAAGATAGGGAAGCTGTGATTTCGTGTATAGGGCAAGGAGGAATAACATCTTGTAGGAGTGAGGAAGAGCCAGTTGTGAGTGTGGGGGAAGTTCGTGAGGCAGTAGGTAAAATGAAAGGGGGTAAGGCAGCCGGGATTGATGGAATAAAGATAGAAATGTTAAAAGCAGGTGGGGATATAGTTTTGGAGTGGTTGGTGCAATTATTTAATAAATGTATGGAAGAGGGTAAGGTACCTAGGGATTGGCAGAGAGCATGCATAGTTCCTTTGTATAAAGGCAAAGGGGATAAAAGAGAGTGCAAAAATTATAGGGGGATAAGTCTGTTGAGTGTACCTGGTAAAGTGTATGGTAGAGTTATAATTGAAAGAATTAAGAGTAAGACGGAGAATAGGATAGCAGATGAACAAGGAGGCTTTAGGAAAGGTAGGGGGTGTGTGGACCAGGTGTTTACAGTGAAACATATAAGTGAACAGTATTTAGATAAGGCTAAAGAGGTCTTTGTGGCATTTATGGATTTGGAAAAGGCGTATGACAGGGTGGATAGGGGGGCAATGTGGCAGATGTTGCAAGTGTATGGTGTAGGAGGTAGGTTACTGAAAGCAGTGAAGAGTTTTTACGAGGATAGTGAGGCTCAAGTTAGAGTATGTAGGAAAGAGGGAAATTTTTTCCCAGTAAAAGTAGGCCTTAGACAAGGATGTGTGATGTCACCGTGGTTGTTTAATATATTTATAGATGGGGTTGTAAGAGAAGTAAATGCGAGGGTCTTGGCAAGAGGCGTGGAGTTAAAAGATAAAGAATCACACACAAAGTGGGAGTTGTCACAGCTGCTCTTTGCTGATGACACTGTGCTCTTGGGAGATTCTGAAGAGAAGTTGCAGAGATTGGTGGATGAATTTGGTAGGGTGTGCAAAAGAAGAAAATTAAAGGTGAATACAGGAAAGAGTAAGGTTATGAGGATAACAAAAAGATTAGGTGATGAAAGATTGAATATCAGATTGGAGGGAGAGAGTATGGAGGAGGTGAACGTATTCAGATATTTGGGAGTGGACGTGTCAGCGGATGGGTCTATGAAAGATGAGGTGAATCATAGAATTGATGAGGGAAAAAGAGTGAGTGGTGCACTTAGGAGTCTGTGGAGACAAAGAACTTTGTCCTTGGAGGCAAAGAGGGGAATGTATGAGAGTATAGTTTTACCAACGCTCTTATATGGGTGTGAAGCGTGGGTGATGAATGTTGCAGCGAGGAGAAGGCTGGAGGCAGTGGAGATGTCATGTCTGAGGGCAATGTGTGGTGTGAATATAATGCAGAGAATTCGTAGTTTGGAAGTTAGGAGGAGGTGCGGGATTACCAAAACTGTTGTCCAGAGGGCTGAGGAAGGGTTGTTGAGGTGGTTCGGACATGTAGAGAGAATGGAGCGAAACAGAATGACTTCAAGAGTGTATCAGTCTGTAGTGGAAGGAAGGCGGGGTAGGGGTCGGCCTAGGAAGGGTTGGAGGGAGGGGGTAAAGGAGGTTTTGTGTGCGAGGGGCTTGGACTTCCAGCAGGCATGCGTGAGCGTGTTTGATAGGAGTGAATGGAGACAAATGGTTTTTAATACTTGACGTGCTGTTGGAGTGTGAGCAAAGTAACATTTATGAAGGGATTCAGGGAAACCGGCAGGCCGGACTTGAGTCCTGGAGATGGGAAGTACAGTGCCTGCACTCTGAAGGAGGGGTGTTAATGTTGCAGTTTAAAAACTGTAGTGTAAAGCACCCTTCTGGCAAGACAGTGATGGAGTGAATGATGGTGAAAGTTTTTCTTTTTCGGGCCACCCTGCCTTGGTGGGAATCGGCCGGTGTGATAATAAAAAAATAAAAATGTTAAACCTAAAACCCAATCTAACTTTATTATTTTTTAAATACACTACCTAACAGAATCACTACCTAACTGAATGCAACCATATGACCTGTCTTTGTAATACTCACTTGTGCTTTATAGTTATCTGTTTACATTAATGTTTTATCACTGATTTCATCATTGCTTAGTAGCAGCGCTGTATAGTCCTTGTGGCTTAGCGCTTCTTTTTGATTATAATAATAATAATAATCATTGCTTAGTTAATCTTAAGTTAATTTTAAGCCAGCCCGTAATGCTATGCATAGTATAAGTGGCTTTGGCATACTGCTCTTATCTGTATTTTTTTGTACCTCTGTATGTGTGCACAAATTGGAAATAAATAAATAAATAAATAAATAAATCTTTCATAGACCCATCCGCTGACACGTCCACTCCCAAATATCTGAATACATTCACCTTCTCCATACTCTCTCCCTCCAATCTGATATCCAATCTTTCATCACCTAATCTTTTTGTTATACTCATAACCTTATTATTATTATTATATAACCTTATTATTATTATTGTATTATATTATTATATTATTATTATTATTATACGTATTATTACATATTATTATTATTATTAATTATTATTATTACAGGTCCTCCATCACAAATCCGGCATCATTGGGACCTGTAGTGTGCCGGATTACTGAGTTTCGTGCATTACAGAGTGGTTAGGTTATAATTTATTTATTTATTTATTTATTTAAAAATTTGAGCACACATACAGAGGTACAAAAAATACAGATAAGAGCAGCATGCCAAAGCCACTTATACTATGCATAGCATTACGGGCTGGCTTAAAATTAACTTAAGATGAACTAAGCAATGATGACATCAGTGATAAAACTTTAATGTAAACAGATTACTATAAAGCACAAGTGAGTATTACAAAGACAGGTCATATGGTTGTATGCATTGTTGTACATTCAGTAGAATGGAGTATTCTGTTAGGTAGTGTATTTAAAAAATAATAAAGTTAGATTGGGTTTTAGGTTTAACATTTATGTGATATAATTGTGAGAAACATTTAAGATATACAATTTATAAGGTTCAGTTATTCAGTATTTATTTGGTTTTGGGTGAGTAAGTGATCTTTGAGAAGAGACTTGAATTTATAAACAGGTAGTGTTTCTTTTATATTTACAGGTAATGAGTTCCAGATTTTAGGGCCTTTTATGTGCATTGAGTTTTTGCATAGTGTGAGATGGACACGAGGAACATCAAAGAGTGATCTGTGCCTTGTGTTATGGTCATGTGTTCTGTTGAGGTTGGCAAGGAGATGTTTGAGGGGAGGGTTAATATCAGAGTTAAGTGTTCTATGTATGTAATCGGTGCAGTAATAAGTATGAATGTTTTGTATGGTGAATAGGTTTAGTGTATTGAATATTGGTGGAGTGTGCTGCCTATAGTGAGAATTTGTTATCATTCTAACTGCAGCCTTTTGTTGGGTAATTAGTGGTCTGAGATGGTTACTTGTTGTTGAGCCCCATGCACAAATTCCATAGGTGAGATAGGGGTAAATAAGAGAGTGATATAGGGCCAGGAGGGCTGACTGTGGAGCATAGTACCGTATCTTCGATAGTATGCCTACAGTCTTGGAAATTTTCTTAGAAATTTGTTGTATATGTGTATGAAATTTGAGTCTATTATCAAGGTGGATTCCTAAGAATTTTCCCTCTGTTAGCTTTGTGATAGGTGATCCGTTTATCATTATGTTAAGAGGGACATCTGTAGCTCTGTTACCAAACTGAATGAAGTAGGTTTTGTCAATGTTTAGTGTAAGTTTGTTAGTCCTCATCCAGGTAGATATTTTCTGTAATTCGGTATTTACAGTATTGGCTAGCGTGACTGGGCTCGGGTGGGAGAAGACGTATGTAGTGTCATCTGCAAATAGTGTGGGTTTGAGTAATTGCGAAGCATTTGGTAGGTCATTTATGTATAGGAGAAAGAGAAGAGGGCCAAGGACACTTCCCTGTGGGACACCAACTGTAATTGGTTGTGCAGAAGAGTTTGCCCCATTTGCATACACATATTGGCTTCTGTTGCTGAGGTATGACTTGAGGTAGTTGAGGGAGTGCCCTCTTATACCATAGTGTGACAATTTTACGTGGAGCAAGTCATGGTTAACTGTATCAAGCTTTACGTAAGTCAATGAAGATCCCCAGTGGGACTTCTTTTTTCTCTATTGCAGTGTATATATGTTCAAGCATGTGTATAATAGCATCATTAGTATTTTTATTAGGCCTGCATCCAAATTGGCAGGGGTTGAGTATGTTTTGGGAGATAAGGTAGGAGTAGATTCGTTTATGAATTAATTTTTCGAAGATTTTTGAGAGAGGGTGTAAGTTGGATATTGGCCTATAGTTATTCAACTCTGTTTGGTCTCCTCCTTTGTGGATCGGGGTGACCCTTGCTATTTTGAGTACTGTAGGGAAGGTGGAGGATTCAATGGATTTGTTAAAGAGTGTTGCAATGATTGGTGATAGCACTTGTGACACTTTTTTGTATATAAAGGGTGGTAAGGTATTTAAATCTCCTGCCTTGTTTTTTAGCGTGTTGATAATAAGGGAGACTTCGTATGGGTTAGTCGGAGCTAGGAACAGTGTGTTCGGGTAGTTGCCAGTGAGGTAGTCATTTGGTGGGGTATCTGAGCTTGGGATTTTATTGGCAAGGTTTTGTCCTATAGTGGAGAAGAAGTCATTGAGTCTGTTTGCTGTTTCTGTTGGTGGGAGTTGGGGTTCATCTGATTTTGCTAATTTTATTTCGCTATTTCGTGATATCTTTTTTGTTCCTAGAATTTCTGATAGGGTTTTCCAGGTCTTTTTTATATCACCTCGTAAGTTGGATAATCTGTTCTCATAATACAATTTTTTTGCCCTTCTTATCAGGCTGGTTAGGATTGATGAGTAACGTTTTGTTTGGTCTCTGGTTATGTGACCCATTCTGTACTGTTTTTCATATTGGTGTTTTGTATTTATGGATTTGAGAATGCTGGGTGTTAACCAGGGACTGTTCAGTCTCTTAGCTGTCATCTGTTTAGTTTTTTTAGGGCAGTGCTTGTTATAGAGGTATTGGGTCTTTTTTTAGAAAATTATTAATACATTCGTCAATATCTGTATAGATTTCTAGCTCAGTGTGCCAGTCAATGTTTGCTACTGCTGTTGTGAAGTTATTAATGGCTGCCTCATTGTGAAGTCTGAAGGTGACTTTAGTAGTGTCTTGGGGTAATTTACCAAGAGTTGTTATGAGAAAAGTAGGGTAGTGGTCTGTGGTATTATCTGTAATTATGCCTGATTTTAAAGGGGATATGGTGTTGGTCCAGATGTGGTCAAGTAGGGAAACACTAGTCTCTGTAACTCTTGTAGGTTTTGTTACTGTTGGTAGCAACATACAGTTACTCATTGTGTTTGTGAATTCAGTAACGTGTGGGTCCTGGTCTTGCAGGAGATTTATATTGAAGTCACCTGAGAGTAGTAAGTGATCTTTGTTCATGCGTGCATCAGTTATCATACTTCCTAGGTTTTGACTAAATTGGCTAATGTTTGACTGTGGAACTCTGTAAATGTTTATCAATGTGAGAGGTTTTTGTAGGTATTTGGATTTGAATTTGGCTATTATATATTCCCCATGTTCATCCCTTGTGCAAGTATTAGTGATACATTCTAGTTGGTCTGAGTAGTATATGGCTGTGCCACCCCCTTGTTGGTCTGGCCTACAGTTGTGTATGGCTGTGTAACCAGGAATGGCATAGACATCTGTACTATCAGGCTTTAGCCAGGTTTCAGTTAGTGTAATGATGGACATATTGGCATGTAAGGAATTTAGTAATGCTATGAGGTCATCGTAATGCTTGCTTAAAGATCTGATATTGTAGTTAAAGATAGTTATGTTGTTGTTGGCACTGAGAAGTGCCTTTGATTGTTCTGCAGTGTAGTAATTACAGTAACTGTTTGATTCATTTAAGTCATTAAATAAGAGGTTGGTATCAGGATCAATGCTTGTAATCATAAGATTTGTAGTGAATCTATAGTTAGAATTAAGTATAAAACAAAGTAAATAGTCTTAAGCTAAAAAATAGCACCTGAATTATTTAACAAATGTAAAATAATGAGCTAAGGTAGTTTTTTTTTTTTTTTTTTTTTTTAAGCTAAAATAAAGGAGACAATATAAAAGGGACTAATACAAATAAAGTGATAATCAAATAATGGAGCTTGGGAATATGATAGTAGGTAGTACTATAAAGGTAATTCTTTAAAGTTAGAATTATAGTATAAAATAATAATATAAAAGGGACTAATGTAAGTTGTGGTGAACAATAAAGTGGTAATCAAATAAATGAGCTTTGGAATATAATGGCAAAATTGTGAACTTATTCTACTTTAGCACCTGAGAATAGCACCTTGATTATTTTAACAGTTGTGAATGTATAAACTAGGGTAGTTATATAAAGCTAAAATAAAGGAGAAAATATATAAGGGACTAAAATTAAGTAATGGTAAACAAAGTTAAATGGACAGGTGGTCACTATGAAATAATATTGGTTTAGGAGTAAGATCTGATTTGTAATATTAAATAAATTGAGCAGTTTATTGCACAATAAAAGTAAAAAAAAATGAGGTAGTTGGTACTAGCTAGCAAAAGATAGTTTTGGTACTTGCAAAAAAGTAATTGGAATATACACTAATTGCATACACAATGAAAAGTGACTAAAAAAACAAGTAGTGATAAACAAAATTAAATGGACAGGTAAGAATAATGAATATTATTAATTTGGAGTAAGATTTGACTTGTAATTTAAAATTATGAGCAATTAATAGCAGTAAGAAAGAAGTATAGAGTATTGGAGGTATTTCATTAGCTAGTGATGAAAAATAATAAAAATAATAATGTACAATATAATAGTAACGTACACTATATGCACCACACGTATATATGTATTAAGGGCACTTATCTAATCTGTTACAGAAATGTCAGCTTTTCTAAGGAAGGTAGAGAAATCGTGTTCATTTGAGATAGTATATTGTTGTCCTGTTGATGTTTTCCTTACTAGTATTTTCCCATCTCGCGTGAAACACTGATGTATTTTGTTTTCCTGTTTAAGTTTTCTCAGCCTGAACAGAAGGTTTTGACGTTTTTTTGTTAGACACTCATTTATGTACACTCCATTTTTCATTGTAATTGCTGATTTAATTAAGTCCTTTCTTTTATCGTATGAATGAAGTCGGATCATTATACTGTGTTTACTTCCTGGTTTTCCTAGCAAACGTGTTTCTTTGATTTCATTGTTTTGCACGATGACTTGTACGTGGTTCTGTATTATCCTGATAGCAATTTCTTTGCACTGTGCTTGTGTTATGTCACTAGGAATGTGTGGACTGTTTATTATTACTGCATCAGACAACTTATCTTGTTCAGTTTTGTCGTCTTGGAAATCAAGGTATTCATTTAGTCGAGTGTGCATGTTCTGATTCCAGTCCTTGATTGCTTCTTCAACCTTCATATTTATTGTTGTTATTTGCTCAGTGTGACTGGCTATAGCTGCTTTTAGAGTATTTTCTGTGTCAACACTTCCCGATGTAATCTTCTCTTCAAGGTTTTGGATCTTATTCTCGAGGTTGGTTATCTTGGATTCTCGTCGCTCGAGTGTTGCTTTGATATCTTTGATTTCATTTTCTAGAGCAACGATGTAGTCCTTGATATTGTCAGGAATAATCATACCTGAGTTATCATGGGTGAATCCTTTGAAGGGAGTGGAGTTGGAGGGGGAGTCAGCCATGTATGTTGTTGTTGTTCCTTGGGTGGCGGCGGTGAGGGGGGTTGATGATACACTGGCGTCCTGCTGGGTAGACAAGTTGAGTTCTAGGGTCCTTGCTGTTATTCTTTTATTACTGGTGTTGTTTCTTCTGCGATATCCTTTCATAGTATCACTGAAGTAGATACTGTGTAGCAATGGAGGAGAAGGCTTGTTTTCTCGGAGCTTGGGTTAAGTGATTGTCTGGCAGCGGAGGCAGTGTTTGGGTTAGCAGGGCTGTCTTCCTTAGATCTTCTAATTTTGTCAAGATTTGGGTTACATTCTTAGTATTCTTGGGTCATGTTGTGGTCTACGTGGGTTCATGTAGTTGAACTTTCACTTTAGGCCATCACAAGTTTTGTTGAGCGATGTTTTTTTGAGAAAGAAGAGCTGGTAGGATACCGTTGCTGCCGCTGCTGTCCTAGTACATCAGAAACCCTGTGTTAGACACCACAAACACTGTTTAATGTTGACTTTATCACAACAACACCAACAACACAAGTTGTTGTTGTTGAGGGTTTTCGTCGTACTAGTACGTTTTACGTGTAGGGGTTTTTGACATACTAGTACGCATAAATTCTAGCGGCCTCAAATCTAGTGGGAGAAAGCTGGTAGGCCTTCATATGAAAGAATGGGTCTATGTGGTCAGTGTGCACAGTCGTAAAAAAAATCCTGCAGCACACAGTGCATAATGAGAAAAAAAAAACTTTGACCATTTTTTTGGAATAAATCAGCGACTTTGCAGTGTATTTTCGTATGGTATTTATTGTTGTATTCTAGTTTTCTTGGTCTCATTTTATAGAATGGAAGACATATTACAGAAATTGAGATGATTTTGGCTGGTTTTACAAAGAAAGGTGCCTTGAAATTGAGCTCAAAGTAGCAGAAATGTTCGATTTTTACCAAACTTCAAAAGTAAACAAATCGTGCCAAGCGTGCAATACACGTCAACTGGTGAGTCTAATATTCTTTCACAAGTGCACCAATAATATTTATACCATTTTTTACACTAATGCAGTAGTCTGCATAACAGTAAATCTTATATTTTTTGTGAGAATAAAAATTCAAAATGGAAAGCAAAAGAATATAAGAGAGGCCTTGAGACGTGACTAATGACTAGAGGAAATGTCATTTTAGTGCCAGGAATGTCTTTCTTGTTTATTCTGGACCCTATTCGGAAATTGGTATCTTTTGAAATTTGTGTGAAATTGGCAAAATTGCTAAATTCTGACCACTGTATTGGATAGTTGAATTTCATAAATGGGTGGTTTCTTGCACCCATTCGATAGAAAAAATGGAGTTTTAGCGAAATATTCATGTTTTTTGTCGACTAGTACAGCAAAATTGGCCGAAAATGGGGCTCTAAGTGGGCAAAATCGCCGATGCGTAAACATCGCCGAGACCGCTAACTTTGCGAGAGCATAATTTCGTAAGTTTTCTATCAAATTTCAAACTTTTGGTGTCTTTATGATCGGGAAAAGATTCTCTATCTTTTGATAAGAGAAAATAATTTTTTTTTTTTTTAAATTTGGCCGACCCTGAGAACGAGTTTCGGAGAGGGCCTGTCGACCCTCAAAGGGTTAATAAAATTAACCAACTTGACTTACACAGTTCATTGAACATCGGCAAAAATCGAACATTTCCGCTACTTTGAGCTCAATTTCAAGGTACTTTTCATCATGAAAGCAATCAAAATCATGTCTATTTCTGTAATATGTCTTCCATTCTATCAAATGAGTCCAAAAAATGAAAATACAACCATAAAAAGCATACGAAAATATACTGCAAAGAGGCGGCTAATGGCTGAGAATAGAACTCCCTTATTTATCGTCCGTCTTTTTTATTTTTGTTGTACGTTAAGAAGCATCTTTCCATCATACATTGCCCAAGTTTCAATGAGATAGCCCAACAAACAACTGAGAAAATAAAATATTTACCAAAAATCATATATGGCAAGGCCAAGCTAGGTACTGGAAATAAGTCACTTTTCTGGGTTATCCTAGGTTCTCTATACATACACTGCTATGTATGATAATCTGTGTAACTGTGTTTGTGTATACCTGAATAAACTTATTTACTTCTTGTCTGTCAACTGAGTACAAGAAACCACCCATTCACTTATTTCAACTACCCAATAAAGTGGTCAGAAATTGGCAATTTGGCTGATTTCACACAAATTTCAACAGATGCCAATTTCAAAATAGGGTCCAGAATAAACAATGCAGACATTCCTGGCACTAAAATAACATTTTCTCTGATTATTAGTCATGGCTGCATGCCACTTATATTACTCTTGCATGCCATTTGGAATTTTTATTCACAAAAAAAAAAAAGATGATTTACTGTTATGCAGACTATACTGCATTATTGTAATAATTGTATAAATAATATCAATCCATTCTTGACTCCGTATTGGAATTTAGACTGGCAGGCAGACAGGTATTGGACGGTGACGTCATTTGTTTACTCTTGAGCTTCGCTAAAGAATAGAACATTTTCGCTACTGTGAGTGCAATTTCAAGGTACTTTTCATCATGAAAGCAATCAAAATCATATCTATTTCTGTAATACAGTGGACCCCCAGTTAACGATATTTTTTCATTCCAGAAGTATGTTCAGGTGCCAGTACTGACCGAATTTGTTCCCATAAGGAATATTGTGAAGTAGATTTGTCCATTTCAGACCCCCAAACATACACGTACAAACACACTTGCAAAAATACACTTACATAATTGGTCGCATTGGGAGGTGATCGTTAAGCTGGGGTCCACTGTATATCTTTCATTCTATCAAATGAGACCAAAAAAATGAGAATATAACCATAACAACGATACAAAAATATACCGCTAAGTGGCCGCTAATGGCTGAGAAGTGAACTCCGCTATTTATGGTCTGATTTCTTTCATTTTTGGTGTACGTTAAGAAGTATCTTTCCATCATACATTGCCCAAGTTTGAATAAGATAACCCAACAAACAACTGAGAAAATAATAATAATAATATAATAATAATCATAATAATAATAATAATAATAATAATAATATCTTTATTTACTACATGTACATGTACAAGGTATACAGGCCTAGCTGACATCAGTGACATACTACTGTATAGAAAGGCACTTGTTATGCTGAGTAGTTCAAGAAAATTAGGTCAGTGTCCCAGGATAACACCCACACTAGTCGACTAACACCAAGTTACCCATTTACTGATGGGTAAACATAGACAACAGGTGTAAAGAAACATGCCTAATGTTTCTACCCTGGCTGGGAATCGAATATTTACCAAAAATCCTATATGGCTAACCCAAGCCAGGTACCAAAAATAAGCCACGTTGTCTGACTTTTTGGGTTATCCTAGGTTCTCTACACATATGCTACTATGTGTAATAATCTATAGAGAGAAAATAACTTTTTTGTTTCATGTTTATGGTGGAGTACGAGTGTATATCATAGTTAGCCCTGTGCTATACTCCGTTTTCTCTAATATAAGCCCCCAAGACAAGGATAGGAGAATGGTATTTGTTTACCATATCCTCTTTGTAACTCTGTCGAACTGCTCGGTATTATGCCAAATATTATTCATTCTGGAGTATTTAACATGTTTTATGTTATTTATATTGTTTATTATGTCACATTAGATCAATTGTGATAGGCAAATAAGCTGTAGTGCTGATATTAGCGTAATAATAAAGCATATTCTCCTGCTTCATGAGACTGAGTTCATGACAACCAACAGTGGCTTCAAAGCCACCATTATCTTTAATGGATAATGTACTGTGTAGGTGCTTTACATAATGAGAAGCATTTCTTTTATTCATTGGAACCATGGCTAGGGCTAAAAGTAAGCAGGTTAAAACAATAAATGGAGAAAAAGAAATTGGAATGACTTATGCAGCAAGTACCAGCAGGTTGGTGTGGCGACCCTGGAAATTTGAAATTATGCTAGCCAAAATTAGTGCCGAATAACTGAAGGAACCGAATAACTGATTGCTGGATTTGTGATGGCGGACCTGTATTATTGTATTATTATACTATTATTATTGTACATATTATTATACATATTATTAGTATTAATATTATTATTATTATTATTACAATATAAATAATTTATAATTTTTATTCACACAAAAAATATAAGATTTACTGTTATGTCTTGTTGCAATAATTGTATAAATAATGTCAACCTATTCACGACTGCATATTCAAATCAAATCAAATCAAATCAAAGTTTATTCTCTATAAGGATTACAATGCGGGGTTTACAGATTTTGGTTATTGTGTGGTTTACATGTAATAAAATACTAATTGCAGAGGGGGTCACTAGAACACCTAGCAACGCTAGGCATTTTGGGCAAACTTAGATTAATTCTTAACTCTAAATTATTAAAAATTGTGGAGTAAGTTGACTAAATACTAAGTGACTAAGTACTAAGTGACTAAATACTAGTTTGTGAATGATTTTGTTTTGGCACAATACATAGTTTCTATATTGGAGTATCACAGGCAAACTTGTGACTAGTTAGGAATCATTATTTTAAGATTAAGATACGTATTTCTATGCTTATAGTCAAATGGGTGAGTGAGTGTGTGTAAGTGTGAACCACAAGGTGATTTTTATGTAGTTAGTTGATGGGGTGTATCAGGGAGATAAGATGTTTTCTAACGGTAGTTTTGAAGGTGATGAATGTGTCTGCAGTTCTAGAGTTTTCAGGGCCTTTGACATAAAATAATGAATCCTATGATACTCCAATACTGAAACTATGTACTGTGCCAAAACAAAAGCATTCACATTGCTAAACTCACAAACTAGTATTTAGTCACTTAGCCATAATACCAACTTACCTCATAATTTGTAATATTTTAAAATAAAGAATTAAACTAAGTCTGCCCGAAATGCCTAGCCATGCTAGGCGTTCTAGTGGTACACTCTGTAATCATTATTTAACTACATGTAAACCACACAACAACCAAATTCTGTAAATTCAACATTGTAATCTTTATAGAGAATAAACTTTGAATTTGAATTTGAATACATTGAATTTTTGTATAGATTTAGTCAGACACGGGGAATGTCGTAGAGATGTTTGTGTCTGGTGTTATGCTTGTGGGTCCTGTCACAACTATCAAGAAAGTGCTTTAGGTCAAAGTTAATATTGGAATTTAAGGTCCTGTATATGTAGATTGCACAGTAGTAAGTGTGGATGTTCTGAACAGGGAGTAAGTTTAGATCTATGAAGAGTGGGGGGGGGGGGTGGCCAGGGATGGGATTTAGTGATTATTCTTACTGTGGCTTTTTGTTTGGTTATTATTGGCTTTAGGTGTTTTGCTGCAGTTGATCCCCAAGCACAAATAGCATAGGTGAGGTATGGATAAATGAGTGAATGGTATAGTGTGAGAAGGGCATTTTGCGGCACGTAGTATCGTATCTTGGAGAGGATCCCAACTGTTTTAGATACTTTTTTTTATATGTATTGGATATGGGTGCTGAAATTCAGGTTGTTCTCAAGGTATAGGCCTAGGAATTTGCCCTCATTATGTCTGGCAATTAGAGTGCTGTCAATCTTAATGTTTAGTTTTGCAGCACCTGCTCTGCTACCAAACATAATATAGTAGGTTTTGTCATTGTTAAGTTTAAGTTTATTGGCTGTCATCCAAGTTGATATTTTGAGCAGCTTCTCATTAACAATGGTGTTGAGGGTAAACCATACCCCCGGCTGGGATTGAACCCGCGGTCATAGAGTCTCAAAACTCCAGCCCGTCGCGTTAGCCACTAGACCAGCTAGCCACAATAAGATTCATGAATCTTATTGTGGCTAGCTGGTCTAGTGGCTAACGCGACTGGCTGGAGTTTTGAGACTCTATGACCGCGGGTTCAATCCCGGCCGGGGGTATGGTTTATTTGCAATCGTGTCATTACGATTTCTTGAGTCGTGTTGAGGGTGGCAAGATTAGGGTGAGAGATGTCATAAGTCATGTCGTCAGCAAAGAGAATGGGTTTCAGGTTTTGGGATACGTTTGGAAGATCATTGATATAAATGAGGAAGAGCAGGGGTCCAAGGACACATCCCTGTGGAACTCCAGTATCAAGTGGCCATGTTGATGATGCTGTGTCTTTAATGGTGACATACTGATACCTATTAGTAAGGTAGGATTTAAAATATGCAAACACATGGCCTCTTATACCATAATGGTCAAGTTTGTGGAGTAGGATGCCATGGTCTACTATGTCAAAAGCTGATGTCATTTGTTTACTCTTGAACGTAGTCAAGCAAACGAACATTTCTCCCTCGATGAGCTCAATTTCAAGGTACTTTTTGTCGTGAAAGCAATCAAAATCATATCTATTTTTGTAATATATCTCCCATTCTATCAAATGAGACCAAAAACACGAGAATACAACCATAAAAACACATGAAAATACCACTAAGGGGTGGCTAATTGCTGAGAAGTAAACTTCATTATTTATGCTCCGATTTCTTTCATTTTTGGTGTATGTTAAGAAGCATCTTTCCATCATACATTGCCCAAGTTTTAATAAGATAGTCCAACAAACAAATGAGATACAATTCCCTAGATCAAGAGCAAGAGCCGCTCACCAGCATCAAGAAACCTCCCTCGAGGTCTGCTTGCTTATGGAAATTTTGCTTGCGTATGGAAGCAAAAAATCAACCCATCGTCTGCTAGTACAGTGGACCCCCGGTTTACGATCAGCTCCCAATGTGACTAATTATGTAAGTGTATTTATGTAAGTGCGTTTGTATGTGTATGTTTGGGGGTCTGAAATGGACTAATCTAATTCACAATATTCCTTATGGGAACAGATTCGGTCAGTACTGGCACCTGAACATACTTCTGGAATGAAATGCTAATATCGTAAACCGGGGGTCCACTGTATTTGGAAAAATGCGCACATGGATGCGCTTGCAAGTAGAGGTTCCACTGTACTACTATTATTACTGCTTCATGCTGTGCAAATCCTTCAAAGTACTCATCAGTACAGAATAGATGATAAAATATATCATTTATTTTCCACTCTGTGCATTGCTTAATTAATTTATCTAAATTTTGTATGATTTTATTGTGATGATTTTATTGTGAAGTATTTATGATTGCACGTGTTTAATCCTGACTCTCTTTTTTTTCAGTATTCGTGAAAAGACACAAGCTCACCGTAAACTGATAGATGATGTTCCTCATCCTGTCAAACTTGACCGTTTACAGAGGATGATTAAAGTATTCCGTAGTGAAGCAACTGTGATAAATAAGTCTCAGGTGAGAAGCTTTTAATTTAGTTAAGCTTAGAGTAAAGGTAACATTAATATGATTGAAACCAATCATGGTAATGATGGTCATGGGAAAGTTTTTAAACCTGCAAGGGTCAGCGAGCAAACAGATTACGAGAAGTGTGAGCTCCGACGAGGAAGGTACGAGTGTGTGCACCCTGCAACATAGGTGGGTGCGTACACTCTCAACTCCATCCCTTGAAAGAGTTCATATTAGTGTAGTTCATCATGTTAGTGTAGTTCATCATGTTAGTGTAGTTCATCATGTTAATGTAGGTCAGAGAGATTAACTTTACTACACCAGATGAACCTCACATACAGCCTATAGACATGGCCAACAAACTTAATGTCTTCTTCTCTACTGTAGGATCAAAGTTAGCTAACAAAATCCCAAACTCAAATACATGACCAAAAGACTACAAAACAAATAAACAAAAGTACAGTAATTACCTGTTAATTACCCAAATACTCTATATCAAGCCCCGACAAATTCTACTGAAGTCTCATTCATCATTGATTCATTAAAAAACAAGACAGGAGACCTAAATAACTTACCACCACTCATGTATAAACAAGCAACTCATATTCCATCATCCATTATTGTAACACTGTTTAACAAATCTGTTGAATCTTCAACCATCCCATCCATACTCAAAACAGCAAGGGTTATCCCAAACCTCAAAGGAGGTGCTCCATCTGAATCCAATAACTATAGACCTATATCAAACTTGTTCTTTCTAAAATCTTCAAAAAAATAATACACAAATGACTTTACTCCTATCTAATATCCCACAACATACTAAACCTCCTGCCATTTTGGGTTATGCTGAAAAAAAATACGAATGATGCTATTATACAGATGCTCAAACTACTATATATAGTCCTTGAAAAAAATTAATATCCTCTGGGGCTCTTCATAGACCTACAGAAAGCATTTGATACAGTGGACCACAATCTCTTGCACCTAAAACTAGAACATTACAGTGTCAGAGGACATTCCCTTGATTACCTAAAATCTTATCTGAGCATGTATGTATACACAAATGGCATTACCTCCACTACTTAGCCTGTAATTGTTGGAGTGCCCGAGGATAGTGTCCTTGGCCCACTACTCTTTCTTATATACAGATATACAGTGGACCCCCGAGTTTTGTGATAATCCATTCCAGAGAGTCTGCCGAATGACGAAATTGCTGAATGGCGAAACCATTTTCCCCATAAGAAATAATGGAAATAAAATTAATCTGTTCCAGACACCCAAATATATTATTTTTTTTTTTTTTTTCAAATTAAATAAAGATCTACATACAGAAAACAGTGAGATATCAAGTACATACATATATAAAATAATAATAACATTACACTTACCTTTACTGAAGACTTCTGGGTGGATGGAAGATGGGAGAAGTGGATAGGAGGAAGGTGTACACTATTGTTTGGAAGGGGAATCCCCTTCCATAAAGACTTCAGGTACCAAGTACTTATCCAGGGTTACTTCCCTTCTTTGTTTTTTAACGACTCTGGGAACAACTTGAGAGTCACTGGCCCTCTGTAGCACAAAATATCTGTCCAGAGAGCTCTGTTTCTGGCATTTCTTTAAGATTTGTCTGAAGTGCGACACAACACTGTCATTGTACATGTTGCCAACATGGCTTTCAACAGCTTTGTCAGGGTGAAGTTCATCCATAAATAATTGCACTTCAGTCCACTTTGCACAAATGTCCTTAATCTTTGAAGAAGGCACCTTCCTCCATCTCTCTTCCTCCTCCTCTGCAGCAATTTCCTGAGCTGTGGTCTCTTGCTATTGCAGATGAAGGTCTTGCAGCTCTGCAGCTCTGCAATGGTTAGCTCTTCATTGTGGTCCTCCACCAACTCTTCCACATCCTTGAAACTCGCATCCAACCCCATGGAATTCCCCGGTGAGACAGTACTTTCCACATCTGGCATAGGCTCCTTAGGGTCAACCCCAAACCCTTCAAAATCCCTCTCTTGTACACATTGTGGCCACATTTTTCTCCAGGCAGAATTCAGAGTTCTGCAAGTCACTCCCTCCCAAGCCTTACTTATAAGGTTTATGCAAGTGAGGGTATTGAAGTGATCTTTCCAGAACTCTCTTAGGGTCAGTTCAGTGTCTGAGGTCACTTCAAAGCACTTTTGAAACACTGCTTTGGTGTACAGTTTTTTTGAAGTTTGAAACGACCTGCTGGTACATGGGCTGGGGGAGAGGAGTTGTATTAGGGGGCAAGAACTTCACCGTGATGAAACTAAACTCCTCCACCATTTGCTCTTCCAAGTCTGGAGGACGAGCAGGAACATTGTCCATTACCAGAAGGCACTTGAGTGGCAGTTTATTTTCCAGAAGGTATTTCTTCACACTGGGGCCAAACACTTCATTAAACCAGTCAAGGAAAATTTCCCTTGTGACCCATGCCTTACTGTTAGCCTTCCACATCACACACAAATTACTCTTGGTGACACTGTTTTTCTTGAACACTCTGGGATTTTCAGTGATACACCAGTAAAGGCTTCACTTTGCAATCCCCACTAGCATTACTACAAAACATGAGAGTTAGCCTGTCTTTCATAGGCTTGTGTCCTGGGAGTGCCGTTTCCTCCTGCGTGATGTAGGTCCTCCTTGGCATTTTCTTCCAGAAGAGGCCTGTTTCGTGACAATTGAACACTTGTTGGGGTTTGAATTCTTCAGTGTCTATGTACTCCTTAAACTCCTGTACAAACTTTTCAGCTGCTTTTTTGTCAGAACTGGCAGCCTCACCATGCCTTACCACACTGTGTATGCCACTACGCTTCTTAACCCTTTGACTGTCGAAGGGCCCAATCCTGAAGTTGCTCCTGGTGTCGCAAAATATTCGAAAAAAAAAAAAATTATTTTTTCTTATGAAAATGTTAAGATTATTTTTCTGATTGTTTTAGTCCCAAAAAATTTTTTTTCCCATCAGTACTTACCGAGATATAGAGGCATGAAGTTTGCAGAAAATGAGCCGCGTATGGCAACAGCGGCGACTGCCGCTCACCCGGTAAACTTTGGTTTACTTGTATTTGAAGGTTTGTTGTTTTTTTCACTATTTTATTTTTTTACATAACTTATGTGGCCTGTGAGACCAAAGTAAGGTGCAATGTACATATATACACTCGTTGTATACAACACAATAAGCACACAAACATAATTATCAATATATTGTTTACAAAACTTGTTTACAAAAACAAACAATACAAAAAATTTTTTATTACTATTGTTCTATAATATATATACCAATATACAGTCACTGAACATACTCCTAGAAGTTCTGCAGCTTGTGGAACTCTGTGAAACATGGTGTCATACACAGTGGTGTTTTACACTCTTACACATAAAACATGGTGTCATACACAGTGGTGTTTTACACTCTTACACATAAAACATGGTGTCATACACAGTGGTGTTTTACACTCTCACACATAAAACATGGTGTCATACACAATGGTGTTTTACACTCCTCACACATAAAACATGGTGTCATACACAGTGGTGTTTTACACTCTCACACATAAAACATGGTGTCATACACAATGGTGTTTTACACTCTCACACATAAAACATGGTGTCATACACAGTGGTGTTTTACACTCTCACACATAAAACATGGTGTCATACACAGTGGTGTTTTACACTCTCACACATAAAACATGGTGTCATACACAGTGGTGTTTTACACTCTCACACATAAAATCAGTGTGTGTGCATTTTTGTTGAATTTTTTTTTTATGTGCAAAGACAAAACACCTCGTCTGAGCAGTTTTCTTCAAAGTATTAGCAGGCAGTTGTGTTATGTAGCTATCCTAGGTAAATGGTCGTGTGTCATCCTTCCTTCCTAATTTCCTTCATTCCTTTCCTTCCTGGAGGCTACCTGGAGGGCATTCCACCTCTCTTCCTACATTCCTTCATCTGTCCTTCATTACTTTTTTCCTTCCTTTCGTCTAGTCCTTCCTTCATTCCTGCCTTCCCTTCTTGCTTCTGGTTTCTATAATATATATACACATATATAGTCACTAGATACTTTCATAAAACTGCTATTATCACCCTTCAGCAAGCTTGTCTTGTGTGCGAGTGTGTGGCTTATAATTGTTTTGAGTCAGGAGTGGGCAGCTGTCAAAATGACATATTGTCTCATTAGTCACTGCCCCTACCGCCTGTCAAAACAATGGGGTCGGATGCTGCTTCCCCCTCCATTCTATCTAATTATCTTTCTCCCTCATTCTATCTCTTTCAATCTGTCTCTCTTTCTCTCTCTCTGTCTATCTCTGTCTCACAGGTACACATAAATACAACTATACATAGTGTAAATTACCTAGGATAACCCAAAAAATCCAGACAAAGTGCTATACTCTGCTTGAAGATGTGAGTAAAGGTGATGATGACAGTCTTGTGGCTGCTGCTGCTGCTGCTGCTGCTGCTGCTGCTGCTGCTGCTGCTGCTGCTGCTGCTGCTGCTGCTGCTGCTGCTGCTGCTGCTGCTGCTGCTGCTGCTGCTGCTGCTGCTGCTGCTGCTGCTGCTGCTGCTGCTGCTGCTGCTGCTGCTGCTGCTGCTGCTGCTGCTGCTGCTGCTGCTGCTGCTGCTGCTGCTGCTGCTGCTGCTGCTGCTGCTGCTGCTGCTGCTGCTGCTGCTGCTGCTGCTGCTGCTGCTGCTGCTGCTGCTGCTGCTGCTGCTGCTGCTGCTGCTGCTGCTGCTGCTGCTGCTGCTGCTGCTGCTGCTGCTGCTGCTGCTGCTGCTGCTGCTGCTGCTGCTGCTGCTGCTGCTGCTGCTGCTGCTGCTGCTGCTGCTGCTGCTGCTGCTGCTGCTGCTGCTGCTGCTGCTGCTGCTGCTGCTGCTGCTGCTGCTGCTGCTGCTGCTGCTGCTGCTGCTGCTGCTGCTGCTGCTGCTGCTGCTGCTGCTGCTGCTGCTGCTGCTGCTGCTGCTGCTGCTGCTGCTGCTGCTGCTGCTGCTGCTGCTGCTGCTGCTGCTGCTGCTGCTGCTGCTGCTGCTGCTGCTGCTGCTGCTGCTGCTGCTGCTGCTGCTGCTGCTGCTGCTGCTGCTGCTGCTGCTGCTGCTGCTGCTGCTGCTGCTGCTGCTGCTGCTGCTGCTGCTGCTGCTGCTGCTGCTGCTGCTGCTGCTGCTGCTGCTGCTGCTGCTGCTGCTGCTGCTGCTTCTTCTTCTTCTTCTTCTTCTTCTTCTTCTTCTTCTTCTTTCTCCTGCTTGATTTGAAGCCGCTAGATTTTATGCGTATAGATACGTCAAACACGGTATCTCCTATGACATACATATACGACCGCGACAGTCAAAGGGTTAAATCTCTCAAACCAACCTTTGCTGGCCTTAAAATCACAAGCATCACAAATCTCTCAAACCAACCTTTGCTGGCCTTAAAATCACAAGCATCACCACTCGTTGCAGGCATTTTCTTTACAAGATCGTCATGCAACTGCTTTGCCTTTTCACATATTATTGACTGCATAATACTATCTCCTGCTCACTGATTTTGAGTAATCCATACCAACAATAATCTTTCTACTTCTTCGAGGGTTTGCGATCTCTTTTTTGTCAGCATATCTACCACTTTTGCAACAACAGCACACTTTATTTCTTTTCTCTTCACCACAATCACATTGATGGTTGGATGGGGTTTGCCATACATCCTTGCAAGGATGTATGGCAAACCCCATATTTTTCAATGATTTCCTTCTTGAATTCGATCGTGTTCCTCACTTTCTTTACCAAAGGGCTGGCACTAGCTTTCCTTGGCCCCATGGTGACTTATTTAGCAGTTGCAAGCACAAGAAACAATGGATTATTATGAAATGTATTACAGGTCCACCATCACAAATCCGGCAGTCAGTTATTTGGTTCCTTCAATTATTCGGCACTAATTTCAGCTAGCATAATTTCAAATTTCCAGGGTCGCCACACCAACCTGCTGGTACTGTTTGTTGGCGCTACTCGCTGCATAAGTCATTCTAATTTCTTTTTCTCCATTTGTTATAACCTGCTTACTTTTAGCCCTAGCCATGGTTCCAGTGAATAAAAGAAATGCTTTTCGTTGTATAAAGCACCTACACAGTACATTGTCCATTAAAGATAAGGTGGCTTTGAAGCCACTGTCGGTTGCTATGAGCTCAGTCTCATGACGCAGGAGAATATGCTTTATTATTAGGCTAATATCAACACTATAGCTTATTGCCTATCACAATTGATCTAATATGACATAATAAACAATATAAATAACATAAAACATGTTAAATACTCCAGAATAAATAATATTTGGCATAATACCGAGCAGTTCGACGGAGGTATGAAGAGGATACGAGATGCAAGTACCATTCTCCTATCCCTGTCTTGGGGCTTATATTAGAGAAAATGGAGTGTAGCACAGGGCTAACTGTGATATACACTCGTACTGCACCATAAACCTGAAACAGAAAAGCTGTTTTCTCTATATAGATTACCACACATAGCAGCATATGTGTAGAGAACCTAGGATAACCCAAAAAGTCAGACAACATGGCTTATTTCTAGTACCTGGCTTGGGTTAGCCATATATGATTTTTGGTAAATATTCGATTTCCAGCCAGGGTAGAAACACTGGGCATTTCTTTACACCTGTTGTCTATGTTCATCCATCAGTATATGGGTACCTGGGTGTTAGTCAACTGGTGTTTACCTGGAGTTTACCTGGAGAGAGTTCTGGGGGTCAACGCCCCCATGGCCCGGTCTGTGACCAGGCCTCCTGGTGGATCTGAGCCTGATCAACCAGGCTGTTACTGCGGGCTGCACGCAATCCAACGTACGAGCCACAACCCGGCTGGTCAGGTACCGACTTTAGGTGCTTGTCCAGTGCCAGCTTGAAGACTGCCAGGAGTCTATTGGTAATCCCCCTCTAAGTACACGTCACAGTGGTGACGTGTACTTAGCTCAGTGGTGACGTGTACTTAGCTCTGTGAAGACCTGTTTGTGCGCTCTCTACGGATTGAAGCAAGATGCCCTCCATCGAGCAACTTTACCAACAGCTTAAGGAAGAATTGAGGATGGCGAAGATGGAGATTCGGCGACTGACCGAGGAAAACAAGAAGATTCGTAGTAGTCCTCCTGTTTTGAGTCCTCAGGTCAAGAAGGGAAACTGGTCAGTGGCTGGACAGCAGGGAACGAAGTTGACGATCAAGAAGACGAATGGAAAGGTAGAAACGATGAAGAAGAAAGAGACTGCCGTGGAAACTGTTGTGGAAACATCTAATACAGATGCAGTTCAGTGTAGATAAATGCAAGGTTCTGAAGCTCGGGAGTGTCCATAACCCTAGCACTTATAAGTTAAATAATGTAGAACTTAGCCATACAGATTGCGAAAAGGACTTGGGGGTCATGGTAAGCAGCAACCTTAAACCAAGACAGCAATGCCTAAGCATACGAAATAAGGCAAATAGATTACTGGGATTTATATCAAGAAGTGTAAGCAACAGAAGTCCAGAGGTCATACTGCAGCTTTATACATCATTAGTAAGGCCTCACCTAGATTATGCAGCTCAATTCTGGTCTCCATATTACAGAATGGACATAAATTCGTTAGAAAACATTCAGCGTAGGATGACTAAATTAATACATAGCATTAGAAATCTTCCTTATGAAGAAAGATTGAAGACTCTTAAGTTACATTCACTTGTTAGACGAAGAATGAGGGGAGACCTGATTGAAGTGTATAAGTGGAAGATAGGTATTAATAAAGGGGATATTAACAAGGTCTTGAGGATATCTCTCCAAGAGAGAACACGCAGTAATGGATTTAAATTAGATAAGTTTAGATTTAGAAAGGACATAGGAAAGTATTGGTTTGGAAATAGGGTAGTAGATGAGTGGAACAGTCTACCTAGTTGGGTTATTGAGGCTAGGACTTTGGGTAGTTTCAAATTTAGGTTGGATAAGTACATGAGTGGGAAGGGTTGGATTTGAGTGGGACTTGCACATCGGAGCTTATTTCTTGGGTAGCATTGAAAATTGGATTGGTCAAATTTTTGTTAGTGGGATGAATTGTAAAGGACCTGCCTAGTATGGGCCAACAGGCCTGCTGCAGTGTTCCTCCTTTCTTATGTTCTTATGTGAGTCGACTACTGGGAAAGTCACGACGAACGACACCAAGGAAGGTAAGAATATTGTTGTTGTTGGGGATAGCCAAGTTAGGTATATGGATAGGGCATTCTGCTTGAAGGACAAGAGTAGGAGACAGAGGGTTTGCTTTCCTGGGGCTGGGATGGAGGATATTGTTAGCCATCTGGATGACATCATGAGAGGTAATGGGAGCAATCCTATTAACTGTCTCAGTGCTGGAGGCAACGATGTTGGGAGACGTAGGAGTGAAGACCTGATTAGCAGGTATAGGTCAGCAGTAGAAATAATTAGGAGGAAGGGTGGGAACCCTGTCATATGTGGTATTTTGCCAAGGAGAGGAGTTGGAAATGAATGGTTGTCCAGGGCAATTGGTATCAATTGCTGGCTGGACAAATACTGTAAGGAAAATGCGGTAACATTCATTGACAACTGGGACCTCTTCTGTGGCAGAAATGACATGTATGCCAGGGATGGGGTTCACTTATCTAGGTCTGGGGTGGGGGCACTGGCAACTGCAGTGGATGGAGCTGTTAGGACTTTAAACTAGGAATAGTTAGTGGTATGGGTTTTGGCAGGAAAACAGTGAAGTCCCAGTGTAGTAATATTATGAGTTCTAGGGGAACTAGTAATAAGCAGAACGAGGTAGATATTGAAAAGCCAGTGACACTGGGTGATAAGGACAGTAATAGGTTTAGTAGAAAAACAGAAATGAGCAGGAAGGGTAAAGAGAAAGGAGAGTCTTTCAGTGTTTATTATGCTAATAGCCGTAGTGCTAGGAATAAGATGAACGAGTTGAGATTAGTTACTAGTGCAGGTAACATTGATGTATTTGCCTTAACTGAGACGTGGTTTAATTCAAAAAGTCGGGACATGCCTGCGGAATGTCACATTCAGGGTTTTAAATTGTTCCAAGTAGATAGAAGTGTTGGGAAGGGGGGTGGGGTGGCATTGTATGTCCGAGATCGCTTGAACTGTTGCATAAAAATGGGTATTAAGTCTGAAGTAACACATACAGAGTCTGTTTGGATAGAATTTTCAGAGGGGCATGAAAAACTGATTTTAGGAGTGATATACCATCCCCCAAACTTAGATAGGGACCAAGGGAGACTACTATGGGAGGAAATTGTTAAGGCCACAAGGCACGATAATGTAGTAATTCTAGGAGACTTTAACTTTAGTCATATTGATTGGAATTTCTTGACTGGGAATTTAGAATCATACGACTTCTTAGAAGTAGTTCAGGATTGTTTTTCAAGCAGTTTGTAACAGAACCTACAAGGGGAAATAACCTGCTTGACTTAGTTCTGGCAAACAATGAATCCCTTGTTAATAATTTAGAAATTTCAGAGGAACTGGGTGCTAACAACCACAAATCAATTACATTTAGCATTGAATGGAAGTACGATAGTAGCGATAACTCAGTAACAGTCCTAGATTTTCGCTAAGCAGATTACGATGGGCTTAGAGAACACTTATCATCTGTTGACTGGGGTAATGAAGAGAGCTATCAATATGACAGTTTTCTGAACACTATACATGCTGCTCAAAGAACGTTTATCCCGTATAAAGAAATTAGATCAAATAGAAATGACCCAAAATGGATGAATAATAGGCTGAAATATCTACTAGGGCATAAGAAAGGAATTTATAGGCGTTTCAAAAGAGGTGAGGGTCATCTTATGAATCAGTATATTGACATTAAGAGGGACATTAAAAAGGGGATAAGAAAAGCTAAAAGGGACTATGAAATTAAAGTTGCTAGGGATTCTAAAACTACCCAAAAAGTTTTTTCCAGGTCTATAGAACAAAAGTTAGAGATAAGATAGGTCCCCTTAAAAATAACTATGGGCATCTTACTTACAAAGAGAATGAGATGTGCTTGATTTTAAATAATTATTTTCTCTCGGTTTTTACACAGGAAGACACTAACAATATTCCAGTAATTAATTTTTATAGCGGGCTAGAAGAAGATAAATTATTTAACATCACAGTCACTAGTGAAATGGTTGTGAAGCAGATAGACAGACTGAAGCAAAATAAGTCGCCCGGTCCTGATGAGGTTTTTTCAAGGGTTCTTAAGGAATGCAAAATGGAACTCTGTGAACCATTAACTAATATTTTTAATTTATCTCTTCAAACAGGTGTAGTGTCTGATATGTGGAAGATGGCTAATGTAATTCCTATTTTTAAAACGGGACAAGTCGTTACCGTCAAATTACCACCCAATAAGCCTGACCTCAATTGCAGGCAAATTACTAGAGTCAATTATAAATTATAGCTGAGATTATAAGAAGCCATCTCGATAAGCATAGCTTGATTAAAGATACTCAGCATGGATTCACAAGAGGCTGGTCTTGTCTAACTAATTTATTAACTTTCTTCAGTAAAGATTTTGAGGCTGTTGACCATGATAAAGAATTTGATATTATTTACTTAGATTTTAGTAAGGCTTTTGATAAAGTTCCGCACCAAAGACTGTTAAAGAAAGTGGCAGCTCATGGCATTGGGGGAAAAGTGCTCTCGTGGATCGAGTCATGGCTCACAGACAGGAAGCAGAGAGTGTCCATAAATGGGGTTAAATCCGAGTGGGGATCTGTAACAAGTGGCGTTCCACAGGGATCAGTCTTGGGTCCGTTGTTGTTTATAATATATATCAATGATCTTGATGAGAGAATTAATAGTGATATGAGCAAATTTGCCGATGACACAAAGATAGGATAATTGATTCAAACTTAGATGTTAGGGAACTTCAGGAGGATTTAAACAAACTCTATTCTTGGTCAGAAAAGTGGCAGATGCAGTTCAATGTAGAAAAATGCAAGGTTCTGAAGCTCGGGAGTGTCCATAACCCTAGCACTTATAAGTTAAATGATGTAGAACTTAGCCATACAGATTGCGAAAAGGACTTGGGGGTTATGGTGAGCAGCAACCTCAAACCAAGACAGCAATGCCTAAGCGTACGTAATAAGGCAAATAGATTACTGGGATTTATATCAAGAAGTGTAAGCAACAACAGTCCAGAGGTCATACTGCAGCTTTATACATCATTAGTAAGGCCTCACCTAGATTATGCAGCTCAATTCTGGTCTCCATATTACAGAATGGACATAAATTCGTTAGAAAACATTCAGCATAGGATGACTAAATTAATACATAGCATTAGAAATCTTCCTTATGAAGAAAGATTGAAGACTCTTAAGTTACATTCACTTGTTAGACGAAGAATAAGGGGAGACATGATCGAAGTGTATAAGTGGAAGATAGGTATTAATAAAGGGGATATTAATAAGGTCTTGAGTTTATCTCTCCAAGAGAGAACCCGCAGTAATGGATTTAAATTAGATAAGTTTAGATTTAGAAAGGACATAGGAAAGTATTGGTTTGGAAATAGGGTAGTTGATGAGTGGAACAGTCTACCTAGTTGGGTTATTGAGGCTAGGACTTTGGGTAGTTTCAAATTTAGGTTGGATAAGTACGTGTGAGTGTGGGGGAAGTTCGTGAGGCAGTTGGTAAAATGAAAGGGGGTAAGGCAGCCGGGATTGATGGGATAAAGATAGAAATGTTAAAAGCAGGTGGGGATATAGTTTTGGAGTGGTTGGTGCAATTATTTAATAAATGTATGGAAGAGGGTAAGGTACCTAGGGATTGGCAGAGAGCATGCATAGTTCCTTTGTATAAAGGCAAAGGGGATAAAAGAGAGTGCAAAAATTATAAGGGGATAAGTCTACTGAGTATACCTGGTAAAGTGTATGGTAGAGTTATTATTGAAAGAATTAAGAGTAAGACGGAGAATAGGATAGCAGATGAACAAGGAGGCTTTAGGAAAGGTAGGGGGTGTGTGGACCAGGTGTTTACAGTGAAACATATAAGTGAACAGTATCTAGATAAGGCTAAAGAGGTCTTTGTGGTATTTATGGATTTGGAAAAGGTGTATGACAGGGTGGATAGGGGGGCAATGTGGCAGATGTTGCAAGTGTATGGTGTAGGAGGTAGGTTACTGAAAGCAGTGAAGAGTTTTTACGAGGATAGTGAGGCTCAAGTTAGAGTATGTAGGAAAGAGGGAAATTTTTTCCCAGTAAAAGTAGGCCTTAGACAAAGATGTGTGATGTCACCGTGGTTGTTTAATATATTTATAGATGGGGTTGTAAGAGAAGTAAATGCGAGGGTCTTGGCAAGAGGCGTGGAGTTAAAAGATAAAGAATCACACACAAAGTGGGAGTTGTCACAGCTGCTCTTTGCTGATGACACTGTGCTCTTGGGAGATTCTGAAGAGAAGTTGCAGAGATTGGTGGATGAATTTGGTAGGGTGTGCAAAAGAAGAAAATTAAAGGTGAATACAGGAAAGAGTAAGGTTATGAGGATAAAAAGATTAGGTGATGAAAGATTGAATATCAGATTGGAGGGAGAGAGTATGGAGGAGGTGAATGTATTCAGATATTTGGGAGTGGACGTGTCAGCGGATGGGTCTATGAAAGATGAGGTGAATCATAGAATTGATGAGGGGAAAAGAGTGAGTGGTGCACTTAGGAGTCTGTGGAGACAAAGAACTTTGTCCTTGGAGGCAAAGAGGGGAATGTATGAGAGTATAGTTTTACCAACGCTCTTATATGGGTGTGAGGCATGGGTGATGAATGTTGCAGGGAGGAGAAGGCTGGAGGCAGTGGAGATGTCATGTCTGAGGGCAATGTGTGGTGTGAATATAATGCAGAGAATTCGTAGTTTGGAAGTTAGGAGGAGGTGCGGGATTACCAAAACTGTTGTCCAGAGGGCTGAGGAAGGGTTGTTGAGGTGGTTCGGACATGTAGAGAGAATGGAGCGAAACAGAGTGACTTCAAGAGTGTATCAGTCTGTAGTGGAAGGAAGGCGGGGTAGGGGTCGGCCTAGGAAAGGTTGGAGAGAGGGGGTAAAGGAGGTTTTGTGTGCGAGGGGCTTGGACTTCCAGCAGGCATGCGTGAGCGTGTTTGATAGGAGTGAATGGAGACAAATGGTTTTTAATACTTGACGTGCTGTTGGAGTGTGAGCAAAGTAACATTTATGAAGGGGTTCAGGGAAACCGGCAGGCCGGACTTGAGTCCTGGAGATGGGAAGTACAGTGCCTGCACTCTGAAGGACGGGTGTTAATGTTGCAGTTTAAAAACTGTAGTGTAAAGCACCCTTCTGGCAAGACAGTGATGGAGTGAATGATGGTGAAAGTTTTTCTTTTTCGGGCCACCCTGCCCTGGTGGGAATCGGCCAGTGTGATAATAATAATAAAATAATAAAAGTGAGTGGGAGGGGTTGGATTTGAGTGGGACTTGCACATCAGAGCTTATTTCTTGGGTAGCATTGAAAATTGGGTTGGACAAATGTTTTGTTAGTGGGATGAATTGCAAAGGACCTGCCTAGTATGGGCCAACAGGCCTGCTGCAGTGTTCCTCCTTTCTTATGTTCTTATGTTTGCTGGGAGGCAGTTGAACAGTCTCAGGCCCCTGACACTTATTGTATTGTCTCTTAACGTGCTAGTGACACCCCTGCTTTTCATTGGGGGGATGTTGCATCGTCTGCCAAGTCTTTTGCTTTTGTTGTGAGTGATTTTCATGTGTAAGTTTGGTACTAGTCCCTCTAGGATTTTCCAGGCGTATATAATTATGTATCTCTCCCGCCTGCGTTCCAGGGAATACAGGTTCAGGAACATCAAGCGCTCCCAGTAATTGAGGTGTTTTATCTCTGTTATGCACGCCGTGAAGGTTCTCTGTACATTTTCTAGGTCAGCAATTTCACCTGCCTTGAAAGGTGCTGTTAGTGTGCAGCAATATTCCAGCCTAGATAGAACAAGCGACCTGAAGAGTGTCATCATGCGCTTGGCATCCCTAGTTTTGAAGGTTCTCATTATCCATCCTGTCATTTTTGTAGCAGCTGCAATTGATACAATGTTATGGTGCTTGAAGGTGAGATCCTCCAACATGATCACTCCCAGGTCTTTGATGTTGGTTTTTCCCTCTTATTTTGTGGCCGGAATTTGTTTTGTACTCTGATGAAGTTTTAATTTCCTTGTGTTTACCATATCGGAGTAATTGAAATTTCTCATCGTTGAACTTCATATTGCTTTCTGCAGCCCATTGAAAGATTTGGTTGATGTCCATCTGGAGCCTTGCAGTGTCTGCAATGGAAGACACTGTCATGCAGATTCGGGTGTCATGTGCAAAGGAAGACACAGTGCTGTGGCTGACATCATTGTCTATGTTAGATATGAGGATGAGAAACAAGATGAGAGTGAGTACTGTGCCTTGTGGAACAGAGCTTTTCACCGAAGCCGCCTCGGACTTTACTCTGTTGACTACTACTCTTTGTGTTCTGTTTGTGAGGAAATTATAGATCCATCTACCAACTTTTCCTGTTATTCCTTTAGCACACATTTTGTGCGCTATTACACCATGGTCACACTTGTCGAAGGCTTTTGCAAAGTCTGTATATATTACATCTGCATTCTTTTTGTCTTCTAGTGCATCTAGGACCTTGTCGTAGTGATCCAGTAGAGACAGACAGGAGTGACCTGCTCTAAACCCATGTTGCCCTGGGTTGTGTAATTGATGGGTTTCTAGATGGGTGGCGATCTTGCTCCTTAGGACCCTTTCAAAGATTTTTATGATATGGGATGTTAGTGCTATCGGTCTGTAATTCTTTGCTATTGCTTTACTGCCCCCTTTGTGGAGTGGAGCTACGTCTGTTGTTTTTAGTAACTGTGGGACGACCCCCGTGTCCATGCTTCCTCTCCATAGGATGGTAAAAGCTCGTGATAGGGGCTTCTTGCAGTTCTTGATGAACACGGAGTTCTATGAGTCTGGCCCTGGGGCAGAGTGCATGGGCATGTCATTTATCACCTGTTCGAAGTAGACCACAACATGACCCAAGAATACTAAGAATGTAACCCAAATCTTGACAAAATTAGAAGATCTAAGGAAGACAGCCCTGCTAACCCAAACACTGCCTCCGCTGCCAGACAACCACTTAACCCAAGCTCCGAGAAAACAAGCCTTCTCCTCCATTGCTACACAGTATCTACTTCAGTGATACTATGAAAGGATATCGCAGAAGAAACAACACCAGTAATAAAAGAATAACAGCAAGGACCCTAGAACTCAACTTGTCTACCCAGCAGGACGCCGGTGTATCATCAACCCCCCTCACCACCGCCACCCAGGCAACAACAACAACAACACACATGGCTGACTCCCCCTCCAACTCCACTCCCTTCAAAGGATTCATCCATGATAACTCAGGTATGATTATTCCTGACAATATCAAGGACTACATCGTTGCTCTAGAAAATGAAATCAAAGATATCAAAGCAACACTCGAGCGACGAGAATCCAAGATAACCAACCTCGAGAATAAGATCCAAAACCTTGAAGAGAAGATTACATCGGGAAGTGTTGACACAGAAAATACTCTAAAAGCAGCTATAGCCAGTCACACTGAGCAAATAACAACAATAAATATGAAGGTTGAAGAAGAAATCAAGGACTGGAATCAGAACATGCACACTCGACTAAATGAATACCTTGATTTCCAAGACGACAAAACTGAACAAGATAAGTTGTCTGATGCAGTTATAATAAACAGTCCACACATTCCTAGTGACATAACACAAGCACAGTGCAAAGAAACTGCTATCAGGATAATACAGAACCACGTACAAGTCATCGTGCAAAACAATGAAATCAAAGAAACACGTTTGTTAGGAAAACCAGGAACAGGCTGAGAAAACTTAAACAGGAAAACAAAATACATCAGTGTTTCACACGAGATGGGAAAATACTAGTAAGGAAAACATCATCAGGACAACAATATACCATGTCAAACGAACATGATTTCTCTACCTTCCTTAGAAAAGCTGACATTTCTGTAACAGATTAGATAAGTGCCCTTAATACATATATACGTGTGGTGCATGTATTGTACGTTACTATTATATTGTGCATTATTATTTTTATTATTTTTCATCACTAGCTAATGCCAACTACCTCCAATACTCTATACTTCTTTCTTACTGCTATTAATTGCTCATAATTTTAAATTACAAGTCAAATCTTACTCCAAATTAATAATATTCATTATTCTTACCTGTCCATTTAATTTTGTTTATCACTACTTGTTTTTTAGTCACTTTTCATTGTGTATGCAATTAGTGTATATTCCAATTACTTTTTTGCAAGTACCAAAACTATCTTTTGCTAGCTAGTACCAACTACCTCATTTTTTTTACTTTTATTGTGCAATAAACTGCTCAATTATTTAATATTACAAATCAGATCTTACTCCTAAACCAATATTATTTCATAGTGACTATCTGTCCATTTAACTTTGTTTACCATTACTTAATTTTAGTCCCTTATATATTTTCTCCTTTATTTTAGCTTTATATAACTACCCTAGTTTATATATTCACAATTGTTAAAATAATCAAGGTGCTATTCTCAGGTGCTAAAGTAGAATAAGTTCACAATTTTGCCATTATATTCCAAAGCTCATTTATTTGATTACCACTTTATTGTTCACCACAACTTATATTAGTCCCTTTTATATTATAATTTTATACTATAATTCTAACTTTAAAGAATTACCTTTATAGTACTACCTACTATCATATTCCCAAGCTCCATTATTTGATCATTACTTTATTTGTATTAGTCCCTTTTATATTGTCTCCTTTATTTTAGCTTAAAAAAAAAAAAAAAAAAAAAAAAAAAACTACCTTAGCTCATTATTTTACATTTGTTAAATAATTCAGGTGCTATTTTTTAGCTTAAGACTATTTACTTTGTTTTATACTTAATTCTAACTATAGATTCACTACAAATCTTATGATTACAAGCATTGATCCTGATACCAACCTCTTATATAATGACTTAAATGAATCAAACAGTTACTGTAATAACTACACAGCAGAACAATCAAAGGCACTTCTCAGTGCCAACAACAACATAACTATCTTTAACTACAATATCAGATCTTTAAGCAAGCATTACATTGACCTCATAGCATTACTAAATTCCTTACATGCCAGTATGTCCATCATTACACTAACTGAAACCTGGCTAAAGCCTGATAGTACAGATGTCTATGCCATTCCTGGTTACACAGCCATACACAACTGTAGGCCAGACCAACAAGGGGGTGGCACAGCCATATACTACTCAGACCAACTAGAATGTATCACTAATACTTGCACAAGGGATGAACATGGGGAATATATAATAGCCAAATTCAAATCCAAATACCTACAAAAACCTCTCACATTGATAAACATCTACAGAGTTCCACAGTCAAACATTAGCCAATTTAGTCAAAACCTAGGAAGAATGATAACTGATGCACGCATGAACAAAGATCACTTACTACTCTCAGGTGACTTCAATATAAATCTCCTGCAAGACCAGGACCCACACATTACTGAATTCACAAACACAATGAGTAACTGTATGTTGCTACCAACAGTAACAAAACCTACAAGAGTTACAGAGACTAGTGTTTCCCTACTCAACCACATCTGGACCAACACCATATCCCCTTTAAAATCAGGCATAATTACAGATAATACCACAGACCACTACCCTACTTTCCTCATAACAACTCTTGGTAAACTACCCCAAGACACTACTAAAGTCACCTTCAGACTTCACAATGAGGCAGCCATTAATAACTTCACAACAGCAGTAGCAAACATTGACTGGCACACTGAGCTAGAAATCTATACAGATATTGATGAATGTATTAATAATTTTCTAAAAAAGACCCAATACCTCTATAACAAGCACTGCCCTAAAAAAACTAAACAGATGACAGCTAAGAGACTGAACAGTCCCTGGCTAACACCCAGCATTCTCAAATCCATAAATACAGAACACCAATATGAAAAACAGTACAGAATGGGTAACATAACCAGAGACCAAACAAAACGTTACTCGTCAATCCTAACCAGCCTGATAAGAAGGGCAAAAAAATTGTATTATGAGAACAGATTATCCAACTTACGAGGTGATATAAAAAAGACATGGAAAACCCTATCAGAAATTCTGGGAACAAAAAAGATATCACGAAATAGCGAAATAAAATTAGCAAAATCAGATGAACCCCAACTCCCACCAACAGAAACAGCAAACAGACTCAATGATTTCTTCTCCACTATAGGACAAAACCTTGCCAATAAAATCCCAAGCTCAGATACCCCACCAAATGACTACCTCACCGGCAACTACCCGAACACACTGTTCCTAGCTCCAACTAACCCATACGAAGTCTCCCTTATTATCAACGCACTAAAAAACAAGGCAGGAGATTTAAATACCTTACCATCCTTTATATACAAAAAAGTGTCGCAAGTACTATCACCAATCATTGCAACACTCTTTAACAAATCCATTGAATTCTCCACCTTCCCTACAGTACTCAAAATAGCAAGGGTCACCCCGATCCACAAAGGAGGAGACCAAACAGAGTTGAATAACTATAGGCCAATATCCAACTTACACCCTCTCTCAAAAATCTTCGAAAAATTAATTCATAAACGAATCTACTCCTACCTTATCTCCCAAAACATACTCAAACCCTGCCAATTTGGATTCAGGCCTAATAAAAATACTAATGATGCTATTATACACATGCTAGAACATATATACACTGCAATAGAGAAAAAAGAAGTCCCACTGGGGATCTTCATTGACTTACGTAAAGCTTTTGATACAGTTGACCATGACTTGCTCCACGTAAAATTGTCACACTATGGTATAAGAGGGCACTCCCTCAACTACCTCAAGTCATACCTCAGCAACAGAAGCCAACATGTGTACGCAAATGGGGCAAACTCTTCTGCACAACCAATTACAGTTGGTGTCCCACAGGGAAGTGTCCTTGGCCCTCTTCTCTTTCTCCTATACATAAATGACCTACCAAATGCTTCGCAATTACTCAAACCCACACTATTTCCAGATGACACTACATACGTCTTCTCCCACCCGAGCCCAGTCACGCTAGCCAATACTGTAAATACCGAATTACAGAAAATATCTACCTGGATGAGGACTAACAAACTTACACTAAACATTGACAAAACCTACTTCATTCAGTTTGGTAACAGAGCTACAGATGTCCCTCTTAACATAATGATAAACGGATCACCTATCACAAAGCTAACAGAGGGAAAATTCTTAGGAATCCACCTTGATAATAGACTCAAATTTCATACACATATACAACAAATTTCTAAGAAAATTTCCAAGACTGTAGGCATACTATCGAAGATACGGTACTATGCTCCACAGTCAGCCCTCCTGGCCCTATATCACTCTCTTATTTACCCCTATCTCACCTATGGAATTTGTGCATGGGGCTCAACAACAATTAACCATCTCAGACCACTAATTACCCAACAAAAGGTTGCAGTTAGAATGATAACAAATTCTCACTACAGGCAGCACACTCCACCAATATTCAATACACTAAACCTACTCACCATACAAAACATCCATACTTATTACTGCACCTATTACATACATAGAACACTTAACTCTGATATTAACCCTCCCCTCAAACATCTCGTTGCCAACCTCAACAGAACACATGACCATAACACAAGGCACAGATCACTCTTTGATGTTCCTCGTGTCCATCTCACACTATGCAAAAACTCAATGCACATAAAAGGCCCTAAAATCTGGAATTCATTACCTGTAAATATAAAAGAAACACTACCTGTTTATAAATTCAAGTCTCTTCTCAAAGATCACTTACTCACCCAAAACCAAATAAATACTGAATAACTGAACCTGATAAATTGTATATCTTAAATGTTTCTCACAATTATATCACATAAATGTTAAACCTAAAACCAATCTAACTTTATTATTTTTTAAATACACTACCTAACAGAATACTCCATACGACTGAATGTACAACAATGCATGCAACAATATGACCTGTCTTTGTAATACTCACTTGTGCTTTATAGTAATCTTTTTAAATTAATGTTTTATCACTGATTTCATCATTGCTTAGTTAATCTTAAGTTAATTTTAAGCCAGCCCGTAATGCTATGCATAGTATAAGTGGCTTTGGCATGCTGCTCTTATCTGTATTTTTTTTTGTACCTCTGTATGTGTGCTCAAATTGTTAATAAATAAATAAATAAATAAATAAATAAATTTGGCATCAGGATAACATCGGATAGGCTTGTGTTAACCAAATTCTGTGGCTCTCTCATAAAAAATTCATTTTGATCTTCGACTCTCAGTCTGGTTAGCGGCTTGCTAAAAACTGAGTCATAGTGGGACTTGAGTAGCTCACTCATTTCCTTGCTGTCATCTGTGTAGGGCCCATCTTGTTTAAGTAGGGGCCCAATACTGGACATTGTTCTCGAATTTGATTTGGCATAGGAAAAGAAATATTTTGGGTTTCTTTTGATTTCATTTATGGCTTTTAGTTCTTCCCGCGATTCCTGACTCCTATAAGATTCCTTTAGCTTAGCTTAACCCCTTCAGGGTCCAAGGCCCAAATCTGAAGTGGTGCCCCAGTGTCCAAGAATTTTCAAAAAAAAAATTTGTTATTTTTTCTTATGAAATGGTAGAGAATCTTTTTCTGAAGGTAATAAAACAAAAAGTACGAAATTTGATGGAAAATTTTTATGCTCTCGCGAATTTTGATGTGTCAGCGATATTTACGAATCGGCGAAACGTTGACTATTTTAGGCCAATTACATTATTCCAGTCAACCAAATTCTTAGTTATTTCACTAATATTACTTCTGTTCTATCGATTGAGCACAAGAAATAAGTCTGTAACTACAAATTAAAGTGATCGGAAATTGTTAATTTGGCCAATTTAACACAAAGTTCATATTCCAATTTCAAAATAGGGTCCAGAATGTAGGTATTAGACCCACCAGATTTTTTATTCTGGCGTGTATGTAGACGTGTGAGGTCGTTTTAGTTTACTCTTGAATATCGGCAAAAATTTAACATTTCTGCTACTTTGAGCTCAGTTTCAAGCCATTTCCAGTGCTAAAACCAATCAAAATCATCTCTATTTCTGTAATATGTCTTCCATTCTATCAAATGAGACCAAGAAATCGCAAATACAACTATAAAAAACATACGAAAAAACACTGCAAAGTCGCTGTTTTAATCGAAAAATCATGATTTCAGTTTTTTTCTCTCATTATACACAGTGTGCTGCAGGATTTGTTTTATGTGGTGCACACATACCACATAGATGTATTCTCTCATATCTATGCCCAAATGTACCACTCACAGTTTATCAGAGTGAGCTAAGCTCATGACATAGATCTACGGTTTGGACCCTGAACGTAAAGCCGTAGATCTACGGGACGGACCCTGAAAGGGTTAAGTTCGATGTTTGCTATTTCTGTGACCAGTGACTCCCTATGCATTTCAGATATATTGGCCTCTTTTAGCCGCTCTGTTATTCTTTTTCATTGCTTGTAAAGGGAGCACCTGTCTCTTTCTATTTTACATCTACTCCTCCTTTTTCTTAAAGGAATAAGCCTTGAGCATACATCGAGTGCCACCGAGTTAATCTGTTCTAGGCATAAGTTGGGGTCTGTGTGGGTGTTATCCTGGGACACTGACCTAATTTGCTTGAAATACTCAGCATAACAAGCAGCTTTCTATATAGTAGTATGTCACTTATGTCAGCTAGGCCTGTATACCTTGTACATGTACGTGTAGTAAATTATTATTATTATTATTTTCTCATTTGTTTGTTGGGTTATCTTATTGAAACTTGGGTAATGTATGATGGAAAGATGCTTCTTAATGTACACCAAAAATGAAAAAAATCAGAGAATAAATAGCGGAGTTCACTTCTCAGCCATTAGCGGCTGCTTAGCGGTATATTTTTGTATGGTTTTTATGGTTATATTCTCGTTTTTTCGGTCTCATTTGATAGAATGGAAGATATATTACAGAAATAGATATCATTTTGATTGCTTACATGACGAAAAGTACCTTGAAATTGCGCTCACAGTAGCAGAAAAGTTCTGTTCTTTAGCAATGCTTGAGTAAACAAATGACGTCATCGTCCAATTCCTGTCTGCCTGCCAGTCCAAATTCCAATACGCAGTCAACTTTTTTTTATTATAATAATAATACGCAATCAAGAATGGGTTGACATTATTTATACAATTACAATAATGCAGTAGTCTGCATAACAGTAAATCTTCAATTTTTTTATGTGAATAAAAATTCCAAATGGTAAGCAAGAGTAATATAAGAGGGGCCTGGAGCCATGACTAATGAACAGAGAAAATGTTATTTTAATGCCTGGAATGTCTGCATTGTCTATTCTGGACCCTATTTTGAAATTGGCATCTGTGAAATTAGCCAAATTGCCAATTTCTAACCACTTTATTGGGTAGTTGAAATAGGTGAATGGACTGTTTCTTGTACTCAGTCGACAGACTAGAAGTAAGTTTATTCAGGTACAGTGGTCCCTCATTTTTCGTAATTAATCCGTTCCTGGAAGTGTGACTTTTATCAAAATTTACAATTTTCAAATCAATTTTCCCCAGAAGAAATAATGTAAATACAATTAATCTGTTCCTGACACCCAGAAGTATTAAAACAAAAAAATTTTTTACATGAAATATAGATGTAGTACATAAACAATACAATGGGACATGATGAATGAAACATTAACAGCATAACACTTACCTTTATTGGCAATTCTTCTTAGTGTATGGGAGACTGAAGGAGGAGAGAGATTGGATTATTTACAGTTTGGAAGGGGAATCCCCTTCCATCAGCACCTCATATACCATTTGCTTTTCTGGGGTTACTTCTCTTCTCTGTTTCTTAATGCCACTAGGACCACCTTGAGAGTCACTGGAGTCCTGTCTTGCAAAATAACTGTCCAGAGAGCTCTGTTTCTGGCGTCTCTTTAACACTTCCCTAAAATGGGCCAAAACTTTGTCACTGTACATGTTGCCAACATGGCTTGCAACAGCCTTGTCAGGGTGATGTATCTCCATAAATCTTTCCGTCTTATCCCACATTTCAAAAATCATCTTAATTTCTGAAGAAGGCAACTTCTTCCATCTCTCTTCCTCCTCCTCTGCAGCAAGATTCTGAGCTGCGATCTGTTGCTCTTCCTGCTGAAGCTCTTGCAGCTCCTCAGTGGTGAGCTCTTCGTTGTGGTCTTCCACCAACTTTTCCACATCCTTCAAACTCACATCCAACCCCATGGAACTCCCCTGTGCCACAATAGATTTAACAACTGTCATAGGCTCATCAGGGTCAGCCCCAAACCCTTCAAAATCCCTCTTGTGGACACAATCTGGCCACAATTTTCTCCAAGCAGAGTTCAAAGTCCTGGTAGTCACTCCCTCCCAAGCCTTACCTCTAAGGCTTATGCAATGGAGGATACTGAAGTGTTCTTTCCAAAAATCTCTTAGGGTCAAGTGAGTGTCTGAGGTCACATTAAAGCACCTTTGAAACATTGCTTTGGTTTAGAGTTTTTTAAAGTTTGAAATGACCTGCTTGTCCATGGGCTGGAGGAGAGGAGTGGTATTTGGGGGGCAAGAACTTTACTGTGATGAACCCAAACTCCTCGAAAATTAGGTCATCCAAGTTTGGAGGATGAGCAGGTGCATTGTCCATTACTAGCAGGCACTTGAGATCCAATTTCTTTTCCAGGAGGTAATTCTTCACACTAGGGCCAAATATTTCATTGAACCACTCGACGAAAGTTTCCCTCGTGACCCATGCCTTACTATTAGATTTCCAAAACACACAATTTACTCTTCATAAAAAACCATACCCCCGGCCGGGATTGAACCCGCGGTCATAGAGTCTCAAAACTCCAGCCCGTCGCGTTAGCCACGATTTCTTGAGTCATACTCTTCATAACATTGTTTTTCCTGAATACTCTGGGATTTTCAGAATGGTACACTAGTAACGGCTTCACTCTGAAATCCCCACTAGCATTAGCACAAATCATGAGCGTCAGCCTGTCTTTCATAGGCTTGTGTCCTGGCAGTGCCTTTTCCTCCTGAGTAATGTTGGTCCTCTTTTGCATTTTCTTCCAAAAGAGGCCTGTTTCATCACAACTGAACACTTGTTCAGGTTTCAGTCCTTCAGCCTCTATGTACTACTTGAATTCATGCACATCTTTTTCAGCCACTTTGTGGTCCAAACTGGCAGCCTCACCATGCCTTACCACACTGTGTATGCCACTACGATTCTTAAATCTCTCAAACCAACCTTTGCTGGCCTTAAATTCACAAATAGCAGTACTCGTTGCAGGCAGTTTCTTTACCAGATCATCGTGCAACTGCCTAGCCTTTTCACAAATAATTGACATCATAATAGTACTATCTCCTGCTAATTGTTTCTCGTTTATCCACACCAATAATAACTTCTCATCCTCTTTGAGTACTGATGATCTCATTTTTGTCAGCATATTTACCCCCTTTGCAACAACAGTGTCGTTGATTTCCCTTTTCTTGGCCATGATGGAAGCTATGGTTGTATGGGGTTTGTTATACATCCTGGCCAATTCGGCCACACGTATGCCACTTTCATGTTGTTCAATGACGTTTTTCTTAAATTCAATCATATTTCTCACTTTCTTTACCAAAGGCTTGGCACTAGGAGCTTTCTTTGGAGCCATGTTAGCTTATATATTAGTTGCAAGCACTAAAATGAATGGAATATTATGAAATATTTGGTATGAGCAAGTGAGGGGACCGTCGCTCACTGGTAAACAATGGCACACTGGCTGTGAACGGCTCAGAGCCATGCGTACGCGTCCCAGACGAATGACTATTTGCGAGTCAAACTACGATTAGTGAGCCAATGTTTTGACGAAAATAACGTTACGATTTTCGAAAATTATGACTATCGAGCCTTACAATTATCAAGGGACCACTGTACTATACACACAAATACAGTTACATAGATTATCATACATAGCAGTGTATGTATAGAGAACCTAGGATAACCCAAAAAATAGTCAGACAAAGTGACTTATTTCCAGTACCTGGCCTGGACTTGCCATGATTTTTGGTAAATATTGTTTTTTTTCTCAGTTGTTTGTTGGGCTATGTCATTGAAACTTGGGCAATGTATGATGGAAAGATGCTTCTTAATGTACACCAAAAATAAAAAAGACGGACGATAAATAAGGGAGTTCACTTCTCAGCCATTAGCCGCCTTTTAGTGGTATATTTTCGTATGGTTTTTATGGTTGTATTTTCGTTTTTTTTTTGGTCTCATTTAATAGAATGGAAGAAATATTACAGAAATAGACATGATTTCGATTGCTTTCTTGATGAAAAGTGCATATGTACCTTGAAATTGAGCTCAAAGTAGCGGAAATGTTCGATTTTTGCCAATATTCAATGAATTTTGTGTAAGTCAAGTTGGTTAATTTTATTATGTATTCTAACCTAACCACTCTGTAATCCGGCAAACTCAGTAATCCTGCACACTACAGGTCCCAATGATGCCGGATTTCTGATGGAGGACCTGTATATGAATCCCTGGGGGTGATGGTCACATGCTGGTAAACAATGGCACACTGAGTGTGAAGGGTGCAGGAGACGGTCACCAAATCACGAGTCAAATCATGAACCGTGAAGCTAAATTTTGTCAAAAAAACTTGCCAAAAGTCGGATTTCACAAAAGCCGCGGCCGCCGAACGATGGGGGTCCACTGTACATCAGTGACCTCCTCAGTGTGTCTCAACTACTTAAACCCTTTCAGGGTTGACAGGCCCTCTCCCAAACTTGTTCTCAGGGTTGAAAAATTTTCGAAAAAAAAAAATTATGAAATTATTTTTTTGAGTATTATAAGCCAAAAAAAATAAAATTGTGCCATGGGCATTACGGGGAAGGTAGGCAGATGGATTTTTGGTTTCCTAACACACAGAACACAAAAAGTAGTAGTGAACAGGGCAAGATTCAGCATCAGCGAGGCACCTCTGCTGTTTCTCATCCTCATAACAGACATAGACAAAAACACCCGGCACACTTTTGTATCATCATTTGTAGATGACACTAAAATAAGCATGAAAGTCAGTACGGTAGAGGACACTGAAAAAGTACAGGAAGACATAAACAGGGTTTTCCAGTGGGCAGTGGAGAACAACTTGACGTTCAGTGGTGATAAGTTCCAGCCGCTTAGGCATGGAAAGAATGAAGAACTCAAAAGGAACACTATATACAAAATTCAAGAGGGTTGCCAAATAGAACATAAGGAACACATAAAGACCTGGGAATAATTATGTCAGCTGACCTTTCTTTTAAAGACCATAACACGGCAATGATCATGACAGCCAGTAAGATGACAGGGTGGGTATTGAGAGCTTTCAAAACAAGGGAAATAATGCTGATGGTGACAGTTTTCAAATCACTAGTGCTCCCTCACTTGGAATATCGCTCAGTGCTAATGGTCCCATTCGAAGCAGGAGAAATATCGGAGCTGGAACAAATACAGAGATCGTTTATGGCTCACATTAAGCCAGTAAAGCACCTAAACTACTGGGAACGCCCTCAAGTCTTGAACATGTACTCATTGGAGCGGAGGAGAGAGAGATACATGATATTATATACCTGGAAAGTACTTGAGGGCCTGGTCCCAAATCTGCACACTGCCATAACAACATACTGGAGCGAGAGATATGGGAGGAATTGTAAAATAAACCCAGTGAGGAGCAGGGGTGCGGTGGGAACAATAAGGGAACACTGTATCAATATCCAGGGTCCCAGACTATTCAACATCTTACCAGAAAATATCAGAAACATGGCTGGAACAAGTGTAGAAACCTTCAATAGGAAACTGGGCAAATACCTTCACCAAGTGCCAGATAACCAGGCTGTGATGGATATGTGGGGCAGTGGGCCTCCAGCAGCAACAGCTTGGTTAACCAGGCAAGCACCAGATGAGCCTGGCCCATGGTCGGGCTCAGTGAGTAGAGAAACTCTCGAAACTCTTCAGAGGTATATCAAAGGTAAGTGCACTGATATTATGTATGTTATTTTTACAATAATGCAGTAGTCTGCATAACATTAAATCATCTATTTTTTGTGAGAATAAAATTTCAAAATGGAAAGCAAGAGGGGCTTGGAGATGTGACTAATGAACAGAAAAAAATGTTATTTTAGTGCCAGGAATGTCTGTTTTGTTTATTCTGGACCTTATTTTGAAATTAGCATCTTTTGAAATTTGTGTGAAATTGGCCAAATTGCCAATTTCTGACCACTTTATTGGGTAGTTGTAATAAAGTTGGTAGAATTACTGACAATATGTAAAGTAAAAGGACACAAGTGCAACTAATGTGACATTTTATTGTGGCAACGTTTCGCTCTCCAGGAGCTTTATCAAGCCATTACGGCTTGATAAAGCTCCTGGAGAGCGAAACGTTGCCACAATAAAATGTCACATTAGTTGCACTTGTGTCCTTTTACTTTACTTATTGGGTAGTTGAAATCGGTAAATGGAAGGTTTCTTGTACAGCCATAGAGCCAGACTAGCAAGGGTTGGCACAGCTATATCTACTCAGACCAACTTGAATGTATCAATAACATTTGCACAAGGGATGAACATGAGGAATATATAATAGCTAAATTTAAATCCAAATACAGTGGCCCCTCGATAATCGTCCGGCCTGAAAGTCGTCCATTTTGGAAATAGCCCTGTTTTTTCGTCAAAATATTGGCTCGCAAATGGTCCGGTAACTCGCTAATAGTCCTAATAGTCCTTCATCCCGGACGCGTACTCATGCTCTGAGCCGCCTCGGCCTTTCCTTCCCAGCCAGTGTGCCATTGTTTACCAGTGAGTGACGGTCCCCTCACATGCTCCTACGAAATATTTCATAATATTCCATTGATTTTAGTGCTTGCAAGTGCTAAATAAGCTACCATGGCTCCAAATAAAGCTTCTAGTGCCAGCCCTTTGGTAAAGAATGTGAGAAACACATAATGTATGAAAAAGTTTGTAGAAAAATACAAAGATGGTGGTGATAGAGTGGAAGCAGTTGTGATAGTGGTTGATGAACATAAGAAAGGAGGATCACTGCAGCAGGCCTGTTGGCCCATGCTCGTCAGGTCCTTTACAATTCATCCCACTAACGAAACATTTTCCCAACCGAGTCCTCAATGCTACCCAAGAAATAAGCTCTGATAACTCTATCCACTCATTTGCAAGTCCCAAATGAGTGGATAGAGTTATCAGAGCTTATTTCTTGGGTAGCATTGAGGACTGAGTTGGGAAAATGTTTCGTTAGTGGGATGAATTGTAAAGGACCTGCCGAGCATGGGCCAACAGGCCTGCTGCAGTGATCCTCCTTTCTTATGTTCTTATGTTCATCAACCACTATCACAACTGCTTCCACTCTACCACTGCCATCTTTGTATTTTTCTGCAAACTTTTTCACAAATTATGTGTTTCTCATATTCTTTACCAAAGGGCTGGCACTAGAAGCTTTATTTGGTGGTAGTGATGGTGGTAGAAGGTAGTAGTGATGGTGGTAGAAGGTAGTAGCAATGGTGGTATAAGGTAGTAGTGATGGTGGTAACCACCCTCTACCACCATCACTACCACCCTCTACCACCACCACTTTCATATTTTTCTACAAACTTTTTCTTGAATTATATCGTGTTTCTCACATTCTTTACCAAAGGGCTGGCACTAGAAGCTTTCTTTGGGCCCATGGTGACTTATTTAGCAGTCACACACAATAAACAAGTACCGAAAAGAATGGATTATTACGAAATGCTTTGTATGACCTTGCAAGATATGTTCACTCATTGAGAAACAACACGACACTGCCTGAGAATGTGTGTGGGAGGTGGCTTTGTCTGCTCACTGGGCACTGGACAGGCTCCATACCATCAATGAAAACGGAGGAAATCGACGAAAACGGAACCAAAATATTGACGAAAACGAAAATTGGTGGTAATGGAGATCAACGAAAAGGGAGGGTCCACCGTAATCCGTTCCAGCCACCCAAAAATATTAACGAAAATACATTTTATAGAGAATAACCATAGTTTTACATACAGAAAACAAAGAGAAATAAATATAAAGCACTAATTTTAATGGATAAGTGAACATTTAAATAAATTTTACCTTTATTGAAGGCTCTTATTTGAAGTTTGAAATGGCCTGCTGGCCCATGGGCTGGATGAGAAGAGTGGTATTGGGGAGCAGGAACTTCACTGTGATGAAACTAAACTCCTCCAACAATTGGTCTTGTAAGTCTGGAGGATGAGCAGGAGTATTGTCCATTACCAGGAGGCACTTGAGTGGCAATTTATTTTCCAGGAGGTGTTTCTTCACACTCAGGAAAAACACTTCATTGACCCACTCAATGAAAATTTGCCTCGTGACCCATACCTTATTGGTGGCCTTTCACATCACACACAGTTTACTCTTGATGACATTGTTTTTCTTGAACACTCGGGGATTTTCAGAGTGATACACCAGTAAAGGCTTCACTTTGAAATCCCCACTAGCATTACCACAGAACAAAAGAATTAGCCTATCCTTCATAGGCTTGTGTCCTGGCAATACCTTTTGCTCCTGTGTGATGTAGGTCCTCTGGCATTTTCTTCCAAAAGAGGCCTGTTTCGTCACAACTGAAGACTTGTTGGAGAGGAATTCTTCAGCCTCTACGTACTCCTTGAATTCATCAACAATTTCTTGGGCTGCATGTTTGTCAGAACTTACAGCATCACCATACCTTAACCCTTTCAGGGTCCGTCCCGTAGATCTATGGCTTCACGTTGAGTGTCCAAACCGTAGATCTATGCCAAAATTTTAGCGCCGTCAAGTTTAGCACAAAAGCGCTCATAGGCCTACATGTGAGAGAACGGGTCTGCGTGGTGGGTGTGCGCCATAAACAAAAAATCTAGGCGCCCGCATAGCATTGTGGGAATGCCGGCTCAGTTACCCTTGTTCACCATGCCTCGTCACAAGTCAGCTCTCACTCCCCGGAAAATTGGGACTCTCCTCTTCCTATCTGATAGTTCTGACACTGATGGAAGTGGAAATGAAGACGAATTCTATGGCTTTGATCAGTTAGTGACCGAAAGGAATGACCAGGATATCGATAATAGTGCAGAAAACCCTGACAATCCTCAACCTTCTACCTCTGGTGTGGGCACTCGTGACTCACGGTCGGTTGTGCCTCAATGCAAGAGAAAACTAATATTTTCGCGTGGCCAAGCCTCTGACTTCAGTAATGATGATGATAGTGACGTGGATTGTGATTTTATTGCGCTTGACAATCATTCGAATAGTGATAGTGAGGAATCATATTCACCAGTGAAGCGTCGGTATGTACGCCGGCGCATGCGCTCGGGTAGTGTACCCTATGCTGTGCCCAGGGGACGGAGTACATCCCGGAGTACATCCTGGAGTACATCCCGGAGTATATCCTGTGGCCCTACACCAGGTTTAGATAGTGATAGTGAGGATGATGTGGCTACACTTGGCATGGATAGACCACAGGCATCAGTAGATGGTGGAAGTGGTGATGGTAGTGGCACCGCCATGCGTGACTCACCAGCCCAGGGTGGGACCCACGCTGCTGACTCGTCAGTTCAAGGACAAAGCGGAGCGTCAGCCACCAGCCCACCACAACCACCTGCACAACCAGCCTATGATGTCCAGTATCCACCAGCAAACCATATCTGGGATTGGCAGCAAAATCCCAATTTTGTTCCCAAGCCCCATCACTTTGATGACTCTCAAAGTGGAATTCTACCTACTTATCCCCTTGGAACCACGGCCAATGAACTGGAATTCTTTGAATTATTCTTTGACCAGCCATTGATGGAAACTATTGTCAGGGAAAGTAATAAGTATTTTGAGCACACCATGGCAAATACGATCATATCACCACAGTTAAGACTACACAGGTGGAAAGAGACGACTGTTGCAGAAATGTATTTGCTTTTTGCAACAATAATGCTTATGCCTCATGTCTATAAGCATAATATAAAAGCATACTGGTCCATAGATAGGCTAATTTCTACCCCATCCTTCAGTGAAATCATCCCAGTGAACAGGTTTATCTTACTGTTACGGTATGTTGCACTTCTCTGACAAAACCAGGCCTGACAGAAGTGACAGGTTATACAAGATTAGAAATGTTTTTATGTATCTCAAACAAAAGTTCAGCATATACTTTTATCCATTCAAGAATCTTGTAATTGACAAGTCTTTGATTTTGTTCAAAGGTAGACTGTCATTCAAGCAGTATATACCGAGCAAAAGGAAACGCTTTGGTATAAAACTGTTTGTACTCTGTGACTGTGACAGTGGCCTGGTGTTGGATATTGTTGTATACACGGGAAGTAAAACATTGAAAGATACCAATATGTTATTGGGTATCTCAGGTGATGTAGTGAGAAACATGATGGCACCTTATCTTAGTAAGGGGCATACATTATATACCGATAACTGGTACACAAGCCCATTACTCAGTGATTTCATGCGAGTGAACAAGACAGATGTGTGTGGCAGAGTGCGTTCTAATCGTAAACATATGCCCAGGCTCAACGCAGGTGCTCGTGGTGATGACGTGCAGGTGTTTACTGCCAATGACATCATGGCATTACGGTGGCATGACAAACGAGATGTCACATTGTTGACAACCATTCACCGTAATGAAATGCAAGACAGTGGCAAAGTTGATCGAGTGGCTAATGAACATATTCGAAAACCAGTGACAGTGATTGATTATACACAAAACATGCGCTTGGTTGACAAATGTGACATGCAGATTGGTTTTGTCGATTGTGTTCGTAAGAGTTACAAGTGGTACATGAAACTTTTCTTCCATCTCATGGACATTTCAATGCTCAGTGCATATAATATGTACCAAATAAAGACTGGCAACAGACCACCGTATGGTGAATTTTGTTTGTCTGTTGTCAGACAACTCATAATGACAGCAAGGTCCTCGAATTACTCAGGATATACCCAAGCGTTTGAGGAAGGAAGGTGATCATTTCATAATACAACTTCCTTCAACTCAGAAGAAATTTGCTCAGAAGAGATGCATCGTCTGTGCACAAACAAAATGACGGCAACAAAGACGCAAAGACACTCGGTTTATGTGTGAGGAACGTAAGGTGCCTCTGTGCATGGTGCCTTGTTTCAAGGAGTTCCACAAGCTTCAGCAGTTCTAAAACCATGTCCAGTGATTGTAAATATGTAAATATATGATAGAACATTAGTATTATACAATATTTGTGCATGTATATTGTAATAAACAACAGTGGTAAACAATAATATGATAATAACTTTAGTGCAGTTATTGTGTTCAATACAGTGAGTTTATATATATACATTATATACAGTATTGGTCTCTCAGGCCCCAAATGTTAGTAGGAAAAGAAAAAAATTGGAAAAGAAAAGAAAAAACTACAAAAACTGCTAAATAAAGTAATGCGAGTATGTGGAATTCGTCGATGTTGCCGCCACCACATCATTTTGGACAAACTTCTTGGCACTGTATCTCGGTAAGTACTGATCAGAAATTTTTTTTTGTCTTATTACCTTCACAAAAGTATGCTCTTTAACCCTTTGACTGTCGCAACCCCCAATCCTGAGGTGTCTCCTGGTGTCGCAAAATTTAAAAAAAAAAAAAATTATTTTTTCTTATGAAATGATAGAGAATCTTTTCCCGATTGTAATGACACCAAAAAAACGAAATTTGATCGAAAATTGACGGAATTATGCTCTCGCGAATTTAGCGACCTCGGCGCTGTTTACAAATCGGCGATTTCGCCCACTTTGAGCCCTATTTTCAGCTAATTCCATTATTCCAGTCGCCCAAACTCATAGCTACTTCTTTAGAACTCCATTTTTTTCTATCGATTGAGTACAAGAAACTGCCCATTTACTGATTTCAACTACCTAATAATGTGGTCAGAAATTTGCAATTTGGCCAATTTCACGAAAACTAAAAAATATGACAACTTCAAAATAAGGTCCAGAATGAACAATGCAGACATTCCTGGCTCTAAAATAACATTTTCTTGGCTCATCAGTATGTCTCCAGGCCCCTCTGATATTACTCTTGCTTTCTATTTTGAATTTTTATTCAAACAAAAAATAGAAGACTTACTATTATGCAGACTACTGCAATACTGTAATAATTGTATAAATAACATTAACCCATTCATGACTGCATATTAGAATGGCTAATTGGACATTTATTGGACAATGGCATCATTTGTTTACTTTTGAACATTGGCAAAAATCAAACATTTCCCCAACTTTGAGCTCCATTTCTAGGTTCTTTTTATAGTAAAATCAATCAAAATCACCTCTATTTCTATAATATGTTTTCCATTCTATCAAATGAGACCAAGAAAACGAGAATACAACCATAAATACTATACGAAAATAGACCACAAAGTCGGCATTTTAATTAAAAAAAATGGTCGGAGTTTTTTTTTTCTCATTATGCACTGCGTGCTCCAGGATTTTTTTTATATGGTGCACACTGACCATACAGACCCATTCTCTCACATGTGGGCCTACGAGCTTTCTCCTGCTTGATTTGAAGCCGCTAGAATTTATGAGTATATATACATCAAACACGGTACCTCGTAAGACGTATATATACGGCCGCGACAGTCAAAGGGTTAATTCTGTAAGAAATTTTTTTTTTTTTTTTTTTCAAAATTTCTTGGACACTGGAGCACCACTTCAGATTTTGGCCTTGGATGAAGGGGTTAACACACTGTATATGCCAGATCGCTTCTTGAAGTTGTCAAACCATTCTCTGCTGGCCTTAAATTCACTAACAGCAGCACTCGCTCCTGGCACTCTGAACTTTCTTTGGCCCCCATGGTGGCTTATTTAGCAGTCATGCTCAATAAACAAGCACAAAAAAACAATAAATTATTATGAAATGTTTTGTATGATTGTGCAGGTTAACTCTTTGGCTATCGCAACCTCAAATCCTGAAGTCTCTCTTGGTGTCGCAAAATATTTGAAAAAAAAAAAAAAAAAAAAAAAATTCTTATGAAATGATAGAGAATCTCTTCCCGATGATAATGACACCAAAAGTACGAAATTTGATGGAAAACTTACAGAATTACGCTCTCGCAAATTTAGCGACCTCGGCAATATTTATGCATTGGCGATTTTGCCCACTTTGAGCCCCATTTTTGGCCAATTCCATTGTTCCAGTCGACCAAACTCATAGTTATTTCTTTAGAACTCCATTTGTTCTATCGATTGAGTACAAGAAACCACCCCTTTACCGATTTCAACTACCCAATAAAGTGGTAAGAAATTGGCAGTTTGGCCAATTTCATGCAAATTAAAAAATACGTCAGTTTCCAAATAGGGTCCAGAATGAACAATGCAGACATTCTTGGCACTAAAATAACATTTGCTCTGTTCATCAGTCACGTCTCTAGGCCCCTGTTATGATACTCTTGCTTTCTATTTTGAATTTTTATTCATACAAAAAATAGAAGATTTACTGATATGCAGACTACTGCAATATTGCAATAATTGTACAAATAACATCAACTCAATCGTGACCGCATATTAGAATGGCTAGTTGGACATTTATTGGACAATGACATCATTTCTTTACTCTTGAACATTGCCAAAAACTGAACATTTCTGCCACTTTGAGCTCCATTTCAAGATCCTTTTCATAGTAAAACCAGTCAAAATCACTTCTTTTTCTATAATATGTTTTCCATTCTATCAAACGAAACCAAGAAAACAAGAATACAACCATAAATACTATACGAAAATACACCTCAAAGTTGGCATTTTAATCCAAAAACACGGTTGGAGTTTTTTTTCTCCTCATTATGCACTGAGTGCTGCAGGATTTTTTTTTTTATACTGCACACACTGACCACACAGACCCATTTTCTCACATGTGGGCCTACCAACTTTCTCCTGCTTGATTTGAAGCCACTAAAATTGGCTCATAAGACATATATATATACAACCATAACAGCCAAAGGGTTAACCCTTAAACTGCCCAAATGTAGATCTACGTTGGCGTACGTACTTCTCCGAACGTAGATCTACTTTTTTTTTTTTTACATAATGCAAAAAATCAAACATAGATCTACATTCAAAGCTCTATGTGCATGAACATAGATCTACATTTAGACAGTTTAACCCTTAACCCCTTGACTTTCGCAGCCCCAAATCCTGAGGTCTCCTGGTGCCGCAAAATTTCCCCCCCAAAAACAAATTTTTTTTCTTATGAAATGATAGAGAATCTTTTCCAGATTGTAATGACACCAAAAGGACGAAATTTGATGGAAAACTGACGGAATTACGCTCTGGCGAAGTTAGCGACCTCGTTGATATTAACGAATTGGCGATTTCACCCACTTTGAGCCCTATTTTCGGCTAATTCTATTGTTCCAGTAGACCAAACTCATAGCTATTTCTTTAGAACTCCATTTTTTCTATTGATTGAGTACAAGAACCTGACCATTTACAAATTTCAACTATCCGATAACATGGTCAGAAATTTGCAATTTGGCCAATTTCACGAAAATTAAAAAATATGACAATTTCAAAATAGGGTCCAGAATGAACAATGCAGATATTCCTGGCTCTAAAATAACATTTTCTTTGTTCATCAGTCATGTCTCCAGGCCCCTCTGATATTACTCTTGCTTTCTATTTTGAATTTTTATTCAAACAAAAAATAGAAGATTTACTGTTATGCAGACTACTGCAATATTGTAATAATTGTATAAATAATGCCAACCCATTCATGACTGCATATTAGAATGGTTAGTTGGGCATTTATTAGGAAATAACATCATTTGTTTACTTTTGATCATCGGCAAAAATCAAACATTTCCTCTACTTTGAGCTCCATTTCAAGATTCTTTTCATAGTAAAACCAATCAAAATCACCTCTACTTTTATAATGTTTTCCGTTCTGTCAAATGAGACGGTTCGAGTTTTTTTTCTGATTAAGCACTGTGTGCTGCAGGATTTTTTTTATATGGTGCACACTGACCACACAGACCCATTCTCTCACATGTGGACCTACCAGCTTTTTCCTGCTTGATTTGAAGCCGCTAGAATTTATGAGTGCAGTGTACCCCCGCCTTACGATGGCATCGCTTTATGTTAAATCCGCCATACGATACATTTTAACGCAAAAATTTTGCCTCGCCTCACGCTAAAAAACTCGCCTTACGTGATTTGTCCAGGACACATCCCACGTGTGGCCTCAGCGCCAGTGTTTACAAGCCAGCCAGTGCGGTTGTATCTTCACATACATTCGGTACATTTCACATTATCCTAGTGTTTTTAGTGCTTGTAACTGCAAAATAAGTCACCATGGACCCCAAGAAAGCTTCTAGTGCCATCCCTGTGGTAAAAAGGTGAGAATTAGTATGGAATTGAAAAAAGAGATTAAGGAAATGTGTGAAAAGTGGCTTGAAGTGCAAACCTTTTTGGATGAAAATCACCCTCACACGGTTATTGCAAGCCATGCTGGTGACTATTACAAAGACAATGTTGTGAACCACTTTAGACAAATCATAAAGGAACGAGAGGTACAGAGCTCTATGGACAGATATGTTGTGCGACAGAGGTCCAGTGACTCTCAAGCTGCTCCTAGTGGCATTAAAAGAAGAATGGAAGTAACCCCGGAAAAAGACTTGATACCTCAAGTCCTAATGGAAGGGGATTCCCCTTCTAAACAATAACAACTTCCAAACTCTCCCCTCCTCCCATCCCATCAATCATCGCCAGATCTTCAATAAAGGTAAGTGTCATGTGTTCTATTCTTAGTAGAGTAGTAATTGTGCATGCCTTCTTCAGTTTGTGTGTATTAAAATTAATATTTCATGTGGTAAAAAATATATTTTTTCATACTTTTGGGTGTCTTGCATGGATTAATTTGATTTCTATTATTTCTTATGGAGAAAATTAATTCGCCTTACGATAATTTCGGCATACGATGAGCTCTCAGGAACGGATTAATATTGTAAGGCGGGGGTCCACTGTATATATACGTCAAATATGGTGGCTCATAAGACATATACAGGAGGGCCCCGCTTTATGGCGTTTCACTTTACGGCGTTCCGCTAATACGGTCATTTCAAATTATGACCAAAACTCGCTATATGGCTCCCCCCACCTGACTTTCTAATACGGTCACCGTGCCCCACCCTGTTTGTTTACATTCTTCGTGAGCTCAGTAAGCACTAAGTCTCTCCATTTTGTCTGGAAACTTCAAAATTTCAAATGTTTTTAAAAGTTATTTCATATTTTATATATACTCTGATAATTATACTTATGTATACCTGTACCTAAATAAACTTACATACTGTGCTGGCATGCAGGTACACATTAAAATCGGTAAGTGTCTTATGTCTCCAGACGTCATATTAGTAATGATAATAATCATCGAGTCATTTAAATGTCGTATATTACGTTAATATACACATTTTCATTAATCCATCTATGATATTTTTTTTAAAAATTATACAGTGGACCCCCGCTTAACGATCACCTCCAAATGCGACCAATTATGTAAGTGTATTTATGTAAGTGCGTTTGTACGTGTATGTTTGGGGGTCTGAAATGGACTAATCTACTTCACAATATTCCTTATGGGAAAAAATTCGGTCAGTACTGGCACCTGAACATACTACTGGAATGAAAAAAGTTCGTTAACCAGGGGTCCACTGTATAATAAACACGATGCATAACATATAAATAAGATAAATACACCCCACAGTAGAATAAATAAACATAAATGTGAGATGTGGTAGCAGACGACTTGCACAAGTGACGCCATATTAGAAATGATAATAATAATAATAACAATACTCACCGAGTTTCATTAAATGTCGTATATTACGTTAATATACACATTTTCATTAATCCATCCATGATATTTTTTTTCAAAATTATATAATAAACACGATACATAACATAAAAAGATGATAAATACACTCCACAATAGAATAAATAAACATAAATATAAGATGTGGGAGCCAGATAACTTGTACAAGTGACGGCAAGAATAACATTTTCTCTAATCTAACATAAGAGAAAATGTGTTACTGGGGGTAACTGTAGAAAATTATTCCTTTCGTATGTATGTAAGTAAGTTTATTCAGGTATACACAAATACAGTTACATAGATTATCATACATAACAACATATGTGTAGAGAACCTAGGATAACCCAAAAAAGTCAGTGTGATTTATTTCCATTGCCTTCACTCAGAGCTTCATTTCTTCTCAAAATGATGTTACATGAGAATGGGAGTGTTCTTCTTTATTAATTCTACAGTATCAATGTAGAGACAACCTGTACACAATGTAACTTGTACACAAACCAGACATGTACACTTCGTTTGTTTACAAAACTTACGTTCGCCTGGTTTGTTTACATAACTCTGCGCCTGTCCCCTCTCATGTACTCATTCTTTCTCTCTCTCATTTATTCGTTTTATCTCATTTACTTACTCCTGACCCTACATTAAGACTACAAATATTTTAAGGTAAGTAATGAGTGAACTGTATATACATTTTACCGCTCTGGAATATATATGTGGGTGGGTTGGCCTGGTATGGTAGCCCGGCTGACTACCATACATACCACACTTGATTTTTTACAATAAATACTACTCATCTCACCCTATATTTTAAGGTAAGTAATGAGTGAACTGTATATACATTTTATCGCTCTGGGATGCTTAAATATCATAGAATAGTATGTGTGGGTGGGGTGGCCTGGTAAGGTAGCCTGGCTGATTACCATACATACCACACTTGATTTCTTACAATAAATACTACTTGTCTCACCCTAGATTAAGACTATAAATATTTTAAGGTAAGTAATGAGTGCACTATGTGTGTATTGTACTTTTTTATTGTTTTTTGATGCCTGGTTCTATTGCTAACTTAATATATGTTAGTGTAAACTTGTTATCTAGTGTTTGTATGCATTTATAAGTGGAAAAAAAGGGTGTTCCACTTTACGGCAGTTTCCGCTTTACGGCGGTAGCCTGGAACCTAACCTGCCATATAAGTGGGGCCCTGCTGTATATATGACCAAAACAGTTGAAGGGTTAAACTGTCCACAAATAGATCTACGATCACGTGTGGGGAGTTCCGAATGTAGTTGAACATTTTATTTATCATTCCTTCAAATTTGGTGCGATAGGCCTGAGTTGCTTAGACACACTGGGTGTGTGCAGTATGAAAAAATCGGGGACCACTTAGTACCTTGTGGGAGCTCCAGTTCAGCTGAGCGCCAGTTAGAGCAAATAGCTTTGCAGACACCAGGGATTCACTGATGTCATGTCATATTAACCCTTTCAGGGTCCGTCCTGTAGATCCACGGCTTTACGTTCAGGGTCCAAACCGTAGATCTATGCCAAAATTCTAGCGGCGTCAAATTTAGCGTGAGAAGGCTGGTAGGCCTACATCTGAGAGAATGGGTCTGGGTGGTCAGTGTGCACACTATAGAAAAAATCTGGATGCCTGCATGGCCTTGTGGGAACACCGGCAAAGTAGCTTTGTTCATGTTCCTGGCGGCAAGGAAGCTCTCACTTCCCACTCACTCTGTGGGTGAATTCTGACTCTCCTCTTCACAATATACAGTTCTAAGACTGATGGAAGTGGAGCTGAAGAGGAATTCAATGGTTTTGAGCCATATGGTACCATTGTGGGGCAGCAGGCCTCCAGCAGCAACAGCCTTGTTGACCAGGTGAGCACCAGACGAGCCTGGCCCATGGCCGGGCTCAGAGAGTAGATATACTCTCGTATTTCTTCAAAGGTATATCAAAGGTTCAAAGGTATGGTACAATGGTGCCATGTCATACAATGGTATCATATGGTACAATGGTGCATGTCATGCAATTCTATCATATGGTACAATGGTATATGGTACAATGGTACCATATGGTACAATGGTGCCATGTCATACAATGGTATCATATGGTACAATGGTACCATATCGTACAATGTACCATATAGTACATTGTACCATATGGTACATTATACCATATCGTACAGGGTACAGGGACCCTAATGGAAATAAGTCTGTCTGACTTTTTTGGGTTATCCTAGGTTCTCTAAACATATGCTGCTATGTACGATAGATATTCTATGTAACTTTGTTTGTGTATACCTAAATAAACTTACTTATGATGCCACATGCGCTTGAGTAAGTTTATTCAGGTGTACAGAAATACAATTACATAGATTATCATACATAGCAGCATACGCATAAAATCCTAGGATAACCCAAAAAAGTCAGGGTGACTTATTTCCATAGGGATCCCTGTATCTATACCATATGGTGTCCTATACTGTATGGTACCCTGTACTATATGTTATCCTGTACTGCATGGTACCCTATACCATATAGTACAATGTACCATATGGTACCCTGTAACATATGATATATGATACCGTGTACCATATGGTCAATAGGTGTTTGTGGCAGGAGACACCAGCCAAGACTGAGTGAGTGGTGACACAAGCTAGCTACTGACTCGCAGTTTCTGAGACAAAGCACACTGTCATCCACCTCAAGGAACATGTCCAGTTCCTGTACATTTGTAAATATATAATAGAGCATTACTAATATACAACATTTTTGCATATTTTTGTTGTAAACAACTATTGTAAACAAAATAATGATGAAAATATTAGTGTGTGTATTGTGTTGAATACAACAGTACCATATAGTACCATATGGTACAGTGAACCATATGGTATCATTGTACTGTATGGTACAATGTACCATATGATACCATTGTACCATATGGTACCATTGCACCATATGGTACCATTGCATCATATGGTACCTTAAGGTACCATTGCACCATATGGTACCATTGTATCATATGGTACCATTGTACCAAATGGTGCCATTGTACCATATTCTACCATATGGTACCATTGTATCATATGATACCATTGTATCATATGATACCATTGTATCATGTGCCATTGAACCATATTGTACAATATGGTACCATTGTACCATATGTACAATTGTACTACATGGTACCATTGCATCCTGTGGCACCATTGTACCATGTGGTACTATATGGTACCATTGTATTCAACACAATAACTGCACTAATATTTTCAACATTTTGTTTACAATAAACTTGTAAACAAGTTTTGTAAGCAATATATTGATAAACAAATTAGTGCAGTTATTGTGTTGAATACAATGAGTGTACACTTATACAATATACAGTGGACCCCCGGTTAACGATATTTTTTCATTCCAGACGTATGTTCAGGTGCCAGTACTGACCGAATTTGTTCCCATAAGGAATATTGTGAAGTAGATTAGTCCATTTCAGACCCCCAAACATACACGTACAAACACACTTGCATAAATACACTTACATAATTGGTCGCATTGGGAGGTAATCGTTAAGCAGGGGTCCACTGTATATTATATTGGTCTCACAGGCCACAAATGTTACTAGAAAAAGAAAAAAAAGAAAAAAGAAAAGAAAAAAGTATAAAAAACCTAAAATAAAAAAATGCGATTTTGCGGAAGTCACTGATGTTGCCGCCACCCGGTCATTTAGGGTCAACTTTCCGCTGCTGTATCTCGGTAAGTACTGATCAGAAATTGTTTTTTTTTGTTTTATTACCTTCACAAAAATATTATCTTTAATTCTGTATCAAAAAATAATTTTTTTTTTTCAAAATTTCTTGGACACTTGGGGCACCACTTCCGATTTTGGCCTTGGACCCTGAAAGGGTTAATACTCACATTTTAAGAGGAAAGTAAAAATAGTTGAGATAAATACATGAGTGGGTGTGGGTGGGTGTGAGTTGGACCTTACTGGCTTGTGATACTAGGTCAGACACTGTGCTCCTTCCTTCAGTGGATGTGAGCTGACTTGGTGGGTCATTGGTCTAAGTGGGGAGGTGACATGGACCTGCCTTGCATGGACCAGTAGGCCTGCTGCAGTGTTCCCTCTTTCTTATGTTCTAATGTATTCGGTTGGTTGGCTGGCTGGCTTTGGCTGTTTCTGTCTGTATCTGTCTATATCTCTGTCTATTTCTGTCTTTCACATGTATTCATAAGTACAGTTATTATATATAATGTAAATTACTTAGGATAACCCATAAATTCCAGGCGAAGTGCTATACAGTGTTTGTAGATATAAGACATAAATAAACATGACCACACACAGAAGACAGAAAGGCAGATAAGCTGAACTAGACAGACAGATAAGCAGAACTAGGCAGAGACAGATAGATTTACAGATAGACAGGCAGACAGATAGACAGGCTGACAGACAGACATACAAAGACATGTTTGTGTGCAAGAGTAAAAACATATAAAGGCAAGGCTCCCCCCTCCAGCAGCGCACATTCATCAAATGTCACTTGTTATCTGACGCTTCTCATAACACCATTCTTCAAGGCACACACACAAGACAGAAAGACAGATAAGCTGATCTAGACAGTCAGATAAATAGAGCTAGGCAGACAGAAAGACAGACAGATAGATGTACAGATAGATAGACAGATAGATGTACAGACAGATAGATGTACAGATAGACAGACAGACAGATGATTCAGCAAGACTGGATCTTGTATTCACCTTGAGTAGTTTGGACATCAAGGATATCATGTATGAAAGGCCCCTAGGAGCTAGTGATCATGTGGTTCTGTGCTTTGACTACATAGTTGAGCTAGAAGTGGAGAGAGTAGCAGGAATAGGATGGGAAAACCAAACTACAAAAGGGGAGACTACACAGGCATGAGGAACTTCCTGCAAGATGTTCAGTGGGAGAGAGAATTGGCAGGAAAACCAGTAAAAGAAATGATAGACTGTGTGACAACAAAGTGCAAGGAGGCAGAGGAGTGGTATGTTCCCAAGGGAAACAGAAATAATGGGAAGACCAGAACAAGTCCTTGGTTCACCCAAAGGTGTAGGGAGGCAAAAACTAGGTGTACTAGAGAATGGAAAAAGTACAGAAGACAAAGGACCCAGGAAAATAAAGAGATCAGCCGAAGAGCCAGAAACGAATATGCACAGATAAGAAGGGAGGCTCAGCGACAATACGAAAATGACATAGCATCGAAAGTCAAGTCTGACCTGAAGCTGTTGTATAGCCACATCAGGAGGAAAATAACAATCAAGGACCAGGTAATCGGACTGAGGAAGAATGATGGGGAGTTCACAAGAAACAACCAAGAGGTATGTGAGGAGCTCAGCATGAGATTTAAAGAAGTATTCATAGTGGAAACCGGTAGGACTCCAGGAAATCAGAACAGGGAGGTACACCAACAAGTGCTGAATGAGGTACACATTACCAAGGAAGAGGTGAAGAAGCTGTGTGAACTTGATACCTCAAAGGCAGTGGGACCAGACATCTCTCTGTGGGTCCTTAGAGAGGGAGCAGAGATGCTATATGTGCCACTAACAAAGATCTTCAACACATCCATTGAAAATAAATGATATAAAATACCGACACAATGGAAACAAACACATATGCAGTTTAATGAGATCCTTTATTGACAACGTTTCACCCACACAGTGGGATTTTTGAAGTAACAAACAGATCTACCTGGGGTGGAAGGTACGGGAGTATTTATAGTCAGGTTCAGAATGTTGAGGTCAGGTGGAGAATGCTGCATCTGATGATCTACCGGGTGGGGTTATAGAGTCTTGGGTAGCTTGGCAGGGGTATTGGACAAGTTGTCAGTAGACCTGCAGTGTTCTATGTTCTTATGTGGGATAGCAATGAAGAAGTTTCTTGGCAAGTGGTTCAGCTATGTTTTTTTTTTTTTTTTTTTTTTTTTTTTTTCACACCGGCCGATTCCCACCAAGGCAGGGTGGCCCGAAAAAGAAAAACTTTCACCATCATTCACTCCATCACTGTCTTGCCAGAAGGGTGCTTTACACTACAGTTTTTAAACTGCAACATTAACACCCCTCCTTCAGAGTGCAGGCACTGTACTTCCCATCTCCAGGACTCAAGTCCGGCCTGCCGGTTTCCCTGAATCCCTTCATAAATGTTACTTTGCTCACACTCCAACAGCACGTCAAGTATTAAAAACCATTTGTCTCCATTCACTCCTATCAAACACGCTCACGCATGCCTGCTGGAAGTCCAAGCCCCTCGCACACAAAACCTCCTTTACCCCCTCCCTCCAACCCTTCCTAGGCCGACCCCTACCCCGCCTTCCTTCCACTACAGACTGATACACTCTTGAAGTCATTCTGTTTCGCTCCATTCTCTCTACATGTCCGAACCACCTCAACAACCCTTCCTCAGCCCTCTGGACAACAGTTTTGGTAATCCCGCACCTCCTCCTAACTTCCAAACTACGAATTCTCTGCATTATATTCACACCACACATTGCCCTCAGACATGACATCTCCACTGCCTCCAGCCTTCTCCTCGCTGCAACATTCATCACCCACGCTTCACACCCATATAAGAGCGTTGGTAAAACTATACTCTCATACATTCCCCTCTTTGCCTCCAAGGACAAAGTTCTTTGTCTCCACAGACTCCTAAGTGCACCACTCACTCTTTTTCCCTCATCAATTCTATGATTCACCTCATCTTTCATAGACCCATCCGCTGACACGTCCACTCCCAAATATCTGAATACGTTCACCTCCTCCATACTCTCTCCCTCCAATCTGATATTCAATCTTTCATCACCTAATCTTTTTGTTATCCTCATAACCTTACTCTTTCCTGTATTCACCTTTAATTTTCTTCTTTTGCACACCCTACCAAATTCATCCACCAATCTCTGCAACTTCTCTTCAGAATCTCCCAAGAGCACAGTGTCATCAGCAAAGAGCAGCTGTGACAACTCCCACTTTGTGTGTGATTCTTTATCTTTTAACTCCACGCCTCTTGCCAAGACCCTCGCATTTACTTCTCTTACAACCCCATCTATAAATATATTAAACAACCACGGTGACATCACACATCCTTGTCTAAGGCCTACTTTTACTGGGAAAAAATTTCCCTCTTTCCTACATACTCTAACTTGAGCCTCACTATCCTCGTAAAAACTCTTCACTGCTTTCAGTAACCTACCTCCTACACCATACACTTGCAACATCTGCCACATTGCCCCCCTATCCACCCTGTCATACGCCTTTTCCAAATCCATAAATGCCACAAAGACCTCTTTAGCCTTATCTAAATACTGTTCACTTATATGTTTCACTGTAAACACCTGGTCCACACAGCTATGTTATAGAAGCCATTGTTCTGGTTGAAATTGTTGTTTATAGAGATAAGCGATGATTCCAGGATTCTTCGGTATTGAGTGTTGTCTTCTGTGGCGATAAGTCTTGAGTTTCACACAACCATTTAATTAACTACAGAAACTCAAGACTTATCGCCACAGAAGACAACACTCAATACCGAAGAATCCTGGAATCATCGCTTATCTCTATAACCAACAATTTCAACCAGAACAATGGCTTCTATAACATAGCTGAACCACTTGCCAAGAAACTTCTTCATCGCTATCCCACATAAGAACATAGAACACTGCAGAAGGTCTACTCACAACTTGTCCAATACCCCTGCCAAGCTACCCAAGACTCTATAACCCCACCTGGTAGATCATCAGATGCAGCATTCTCCACCTGACCTCAACATTCTGAACCTGACTACAAATACTCCCGTACCTTCCACCCCAGGTAGATCTGTTTGTGACTTGAAAAAGCCCACTGTGTGGGCGAAACGTTGTCAATAAAGGATCACATTAAACTGCATATGTGTTTATGTTTTCACATCCATTGGAACTGGGCAACTCCCTGAGGTATGGAAGATGGCAAATATAGTCCCAATTTTTAAAAAAGGAGACAGACACGAGGCATTAAACTACAGACCTGTGTCACTAACATGTATAGTGTGCAAAGTCATGGAGAAGATCATCAGGAGGAGAGTGGTGAAGTACCTGGAAAGACACAAGTGTATAATCAACAACCAGCACGGTTTCAGGGAAGGAAAATCCTGTGTCACAAACCTACTGGAGTTTTATGACAATGTGACAGAAGTAAGATGAGAGGGGGACGGATAGACTGCATTTTCTTGGACTGCAAGAAGGCCTTCAACACAGTTCCTCACAAGAGGTTACTGCAAAAACTAGAGGATCAGGCACACACAACAGGAAAAGTACTGCAATGGATCAGAGAATACCTGACAGGGAGGCAGCAATGAGTCATGTTACATAACGGGGTGTCAGAGTGGGTGCCTGTGACAAGTGGGGTTCCACAGGGGTCAGTCCTAGGACCTGTACTGTTTTTTGTTATATGTGAATGACATAACAGAAGGGATAGACTCAGAAGTGCCCTTGTTTGCAGATAATGTGAAGTTAATGAGGGGAATCAAATTGGTCGAGGATCAGGCAGGACTACAAAGAGACCTGGACAGGCTACAAGCCTGGTCCAGCAACTGGCTCCTTAAATTTAACCCTGCCAAATGCAAAGTCATAAAGATCGGGGAAGGGCAAAGAAGACTGCAGACACAGTATAGTCTAGGTTACCAAAGACTGCAAACCTCACTCAAGGAAAAAGATCTTGGGGCGAGTATAATACCGAGCACATCTCTTGAGGCACACATCAATCAGATAATTGCTGCAGCATATGGTTGTCTGGCAAACCTAAGGATAGCATTCCAATACCTCAGTAAGGAGTTGTTCAAGACTATGTACACCATTTATGTCAGGCCCATACTGGAGTATGCAGCATCAGTTTGGAATCTACACCTGGTTAAGCACGTCAAGAAATTAGAGAAAGTGCGAAGGTTTGCAACAAGACTAGTCCCAGAGCTAAGGGGATTGTCCTACAAAGGAGAGTTAAGGGAAATTGACCTGACGACACTGGAGGACAGGAGGGTCAGGGGAGGCATGATAACGACATACAAAATACTGCATGGAATAGACAAGGTGGACAAAGACAGGATGTTCCAGAGATGAGACACAGAAACAAGAGGTCACAATTGGAAGTTGAAGACTCAGATGTGTCAAAGGGATGTTAGGAAGTATTTCTTCAGTCATAGAGTTGTCAGGCAGTGGAATAGCCTAGAATGTGATGTAGTGGAGGCGGGAACCATACGCAGTTTTAAGACATGGTTTGATAAAGCTCATGGAGCAGGGAGAGAGAGGACCCAGTAGCAATAAGTGAAAAGGCAGGGCCAGGAGCTATGGCTCGACCCCTGCAACCACAAATAGGTGAGTAGAGATATACAAAGACATGTTTGTGTGCAAGAGTAAAAACATATAAAGGCAAGGTTCCCTCCAGCAATGCACATTCATCAAATGTCACTGGCTGTCACTTATCTGACCCTTGTCATAACACCATTCTTCAAGGAGTTTCTTACTCCAGCATGTCTAAAACATTGCTGGGACCTATAAATACTTTATATATATTTCTAGACAATAGTCAGTGACCAAAGCAGGTGAAAATGTTCACCTGTCAGTGTGATTGTTATTTCAGTACATAATATTAGTGTCAGAACAAAGATTGGCTACGAAATCACAAGAACTATTATAAATTGTAATTATCAGAGCATCAAAATTATACAAATTAAAATAAAAACGAGAAAAAAGGTAAATTGGCAACACTTCTGCAAGCGGCAGGACTGGATGTTGCCATCAGGTGAGCATCCAGAGCCAACTTCACGGTCTTATATCTCGGTAAGTACTGGTCCTAAAAAATTTTTTTTTTGGTCTTATACCACACAGAAAATTGCCCTCTTTAATTAAAAAACAAAAAAACTATTTTTTTTTTCTTTTTCAAAATATTCGGAGTGCCATGCAGGTGAACGTAGATCTCTGTTTGGACTGTTTAGCCCTTAAATGATCCAAACGTATACACCTACCATCCAACTTACGACCTGCTCGACTTATGACCACTTGACTTACGACCGTGTTTTTTATGCCAAATTTCTGGGAAATAAACAACTATTTGTGTTGTACATAGTGTTTATCCTAAACCTTACAGTATAAAATACAGTACTAACAGCATAAAAAGTAAAGTAAAACATGAAATACCAAAATAAAACAATAAAATAAAGTCATTACAAAAATGTTTTGTTGATATTCAGTAGTAAAGTTCGACTTACGGCCATTTCGACTTACGACCGGTTTCTCGGAACTGAACTCGGTCGTAAGCCGGATGGTAGGTGTATATACGTTCTCTTGTGTAGCACCTCAATTTTTTTTGAGAAAATTTTTTTTTTTTTTTTTTTTTTTTTAATAGGAAAAAAGAGCATATAGTACCCAAGCATCCCCAGTTTTTTTTTCATATGGAGCACAGTGAGTGCACACACCCATTCTCTCATGTCTAGGTGACTCAGGCTTATTGTGCCAATGTTGAATGAATGACAAAGGAAACGTATATATACAGTGGACCCCCCCGCCTTACGATATTAATCTGTTCCTGAGAGCTCATCATAAGCCGAAATTATCGTTAGCCGAATTAATTTTCCCCATAAGAAATAATGGAAATCAAATTAATCCGTTCCTGACACCCCAAAGTATGAAAAAAAAAATTTTTTACCACATGAAATATTAATTTTAATACACACAAACTGAAGAAGACATGCACAATTACTACTCTTCTAAGAATAGAATACATGACACTACCTTTATTGAAGATCTGGTGATGATTGATGGGATGGGAGGAGGGGAGAGTGTGGAAGTTATTGTTTAGAAGGGGAATCCCCCTCCATTAGGACTTGAGGTAGCAAGTCCTTTTCTGGGGTTACTTCCCTTCTTCTTTTAATGCCACTAGGACCAGCTTGAGAGTCACTGGACCTCTGTCGCACAACAAATCTGTCCATAGAGCTTTGTACCTCCTGTTCCTTTAAGACTATCCTAAAATGGGCCATAACATTGTCATTGTACAAGTTGCCAACACGGCTTGCAGTAGCTGTGTCAGGGTGATTTTCATCCATAAAGGTTTGCACTTCAACCCACTTTGCACACATTTCTTTAATCTCTTTTTTCAATTCCATACTAATTCTCGCCCTTCTTACCACAGGGATGGCACTAGAAGCTTTCTTGGGGTCCATGGTGACTTATTTTGCAGTTACAAGCACTAAAAACACTGGGATAATGTGAAATGTACCGAATGTATTCGTAGATACGACTGCACTGGCTGGCTTGTAAACACTGGTGCTGAGGCCACATGTGGGACGCATCCCGGACGAATCACATAAGGTGAGTTTTTTATCATGAGGCAAGGCAAAATTTTTGCGTTCAAATGCTTCATATGGCGGATTTAATGTAACATGATGCGTTTGTAAGGCGGGGGTCCACTGTACATTTGGGGCGCTATGCGAGAGAACATATATATACGTTTGGACCGTTTAAGGGTTAAGGGTTAAGTTTTAATGTTCATTCGAGAAGAACGAAAGCCAGACTGACTCAGAATGCATGCATGGGATGCTTTGTGTGGGTGCAGGCGTGTGGACACGTTTGGTATCGTGGACAAAAACCAAGGTGAAGAATGAAAACTGGGACAGTATTTTGAAAAAAGTTGTCAAAAAACAAATTTGACAAAAACCAGGGCAAACGAAAACCAAGGTTCCACTATATTAGTGTCAGAACAAATATTGGCTATAAAATCACAAGAAATACTATAAACTGTAATTATCAAAACATAAAAATTTATATAATTTTTTCCATTCCTGACAGTGGAAAAAAAAAGGAAAATAAGGTATATTGGCAACATTTCTGCAAGCAGCAGGACTTCATATTACTGTTAGGTGACCTTCCAGTGCCAGATTTGCTGCCTTATATCTCAGTAAGTACTGACCCTAATTTTTTTTTTTGTCTTATTACACACAGAAAATTGCTCTCTTTGTTAAAAGAAAAAAAGTTCAAAATATTCAGGGCACTTGCAGTGAAAATGTAGATCAGTGTTTGGACAGTTAATGGGTTAGTTGAATTATGTATAGAAACAGTTTGTTAATAAGTCATACATATTTTAAGAAAGAGAGAATAAATAAGTATACAAGCTATGATATAGCATGTAATGAAAGTAGTTTGTTAGATTATGTATTGATAGATAAAAGGTTGATGAGTGGACTTCAGGATGTGCATGTTTATAGAGAGGCAACAGATATATCAGATCATTATTTAGTAGCTACAGTTAGAGTATATGGAGCAAAAGGAAAATAGCTACAGCAATTAAAAAGAGAGGTGAAAGTTTATAAACTAAGGGAGAAGGAAGTTAGAATGAGATATAAGCAACTGTTGGAAGAAAGGTGGGCTAGTAAGAGTATAGGTGAAGAGGGGTGGGATAGTTTTAAAAAGGCAGTGTTAAAATGTGGGGCAGAAGTTTGTGGCTATAGGAGGGTGGGTGCAAGAGGAAAGAGGAGTGATTGGTGGGATGTTGAGGTACAGGGTGTGATAAAAGAGAATAAAGTTGCTTATGAGAGGTTTTTACAAAACAGAAGTGATATAAGAAAGGTGGAGTATATGGAGAGTAAAAGAGAGGTGAAGAGAGTGCAAAAGAAGAGCAAATGATAGAGTGGGCAAGGTGCTGTCAAATTTTGCTGAGAATAAGAAAAAATTTGAAGTAAGACAAATAGGTTACGAAAACCTAGGGAACAAATGGATTTGACAGTTAATTGAGAATAGGGGTCAGTGGATGGGGAGTTGGAGGTATTGGGAAGATGGAGGGAATATTTTGAGAAACTGTTAAATGTTGATGAAGAGAGGGAGGCAGTAATTTTATTTATTGGGCAGGGAGGTATAACATATTTTAAGAGTGAAGAAGAGTCAATTGTGAGTGTGGGGGAGGTGCATGAGTCATTAGGTAGAATGAAAGTGGGTAAAGTAGCTGGAACTGATGGGATTATGACAGAAATATTAAAAGCAGGGAGGATATAGTTTTGGATTAGTTAGTGTTTTTATTTAATAAATGTATGGAAAAGGGTAGGGTACCTGGGTATTGGCAGAGAGCATGCATAGTTCCTTTGTATAAAGGCAAAGGGGACAAAAGAGAGTGTAAGAATTATAGGGGAATAAGCCTGTTGAGTATACCTGCTAAAGTGTATGGTTGAGTTATTATTGAAAGAATTAAGAGTGTGACTGTTATGTTGTTGTCCCTTATTACTTTGATAGTAAGGTTCTCACTACATGTTCTAGTGTGGGGTAGCTTTTACATAAAGGCCTTATATGTCTAGGGTAATACTTACATTCATGATTGGTCATCCTCAGTCTCTGAAATCCTGTCACCAGCCCTCTTCACAGGTTATTTAACCCTTTCAGGGTCCGTCCCATAGTTCTACGGCTTTACGTTCAGGGTCCAAACCGTAGATCTACGTCATGAGCTCAGCTCACTCTGATAAACTGTGAGTGGTACATTTGGGCCTAGATATGAGAGAATACATCTATGTGGTATGTGTGCGCCACATAAAACAGATCCTGCAGCACACTGTGTATAATGAGAGAAAAAAAACTGAAATTATGATTTTTCGATTAACCCTTTGAGGGTTTTGGTCGTACTAGTACGTCTTACGCGTAGGGGTTTTTGACGTACTAGTACTCATAAATTCTAGCGGCCTCAAATCTAGTGGGAGAAAGCTGGTAGGCCTTCATATGAAAGAATGGGTCTATGTGGTCAGTGTGCACAGTCTAAAAAAAATCCTGCAGCACACAGTGCATAATGAGAAAAAAAAAACTTTGACCATTTTTTTTTAATAAATCAGCGACTTTGCAGTGTATTTTCGCATGGTATTTATTGTTGTATTCTAGTTTTCTTGGTCTCATTTTATAGAATGGAAGACATATTACAGAAATTGAGATGATTTTGACTGGTTTTACAAGGAAAGGTGCCTTGAAATTGAGCTCAAAGTAGCAGAAATATTCGATTTTTACCAAACTTCAAAAGTAAACAAATCGTGCCAAGCGTGCAATACACGTCAACTGGTGAGTCTAATATTCTTTCACAAGTGCACCAATAATATTTATACCATTTTTTACACTAATGCAGTAGTCTGCATAACAGTAAATCTTATATTTTTTGTGAAAATAAAAATTCAAAGTGGAAAGCAAAAGAATATAAGAGGGGCCTTGAGACGTGACTAATGACAAGAGGAAATGTCATTTTAGTGCCAGGAATGTCTTTCTTGTTTATTCTGGACCCTATTCGGAAATTGGCATCTTTTGAAATTTGTGTGAAATTGGCAAAATTGCTAAATTCTGACCACTGTACTGGATAGTTGAATTTCATAAATGGGTGGTTTCTTGCACCCATTCGATAGAAAAAATGGAGTTCTAGCGAAATATTCATGTTTTTTGTCGACTAGTACAGTGAAATTGGCCGAAAATGGGGCTCAAAGTGGGCAAAAACGCCGATGCGTAAACATCGCTGAGACCGCTAACTTTGCGAGAGCATAATTCCGTAAGTTTTCTATCAAATTTCAAACTTTTGGTGTCTTTATGATCGGGAAAAGATTCTCTTATCTTTTCATAAGAGAAAATAATTTTTTTTTTTTTTTAAATTTGGCCGACCCTGAGAACGAGTTTCGGAGAGGGCCTGTCGACCCTCAAAGGGTTAAAACAGCGACTTTGCAGTGTTTTTTCGTATGTTTTTTATAGTTGTATTTGCGATTTCTTGGTCTCATTTGACACTCATTGAACACTGGGGCACCACTTCAGATTTGGGCCTTGGACCCTGAAGGGGTTAAACTACCTCTTTAAAAAAAATATAACTGTATTCTAAATAGATATGTACAGAATATACAATTACAGCACTCACATATTCAAAACATAAGCCTGCACACCCCTTAGCTGCTCTTCAAAGACAGCCCACATGGTGGATCTGGACAAATTGCCCTTATTTCTTCTGGACTAACCAGTGTTTTGACACACTTTAGTCACCCTGGGTATGGTGGCCACAATTTAAGTTATAAAACTCACCCCTGGGGGTACACATAATGCCCCAAAAAATAGAAAGGACCCAGAGGTCCTACCAGCTTGAAGTCAACAAAATAGAGAGAGAGAGGGAGGAGCCTAGCTAAGCTCCTCCCACACCCACCAAAAAACAAAAGACTGTTGCCAAGCACAATTCTCTAGTTGCCACACCTTATTTACTTTTATAAGAAATACAACTTTATAAACTACTTACTTAAATTGTGTGTTTGTGTGTGTATAGTATAACGTATTATATTGAAAAAAAAAACAGGCTTGACCCAGCTGTCTCTCAGTCCCTAAGGGTGATCTTCCCTTAGGGCCATTTAAGTGCTGTGTCCCCATCAATTCAATATAATTAGGTATTCCAGAGTAACTGTTACAGATACATAAATACATGTTGGGTCCTATAGCCTCATAACACCCCCACCTCCAGGCGAAGTCTCACAAAAGCTAGCCGTGTCCCTCAGGATACGGCTAGTAAAAAAAAAATATTGCTTTAGCCCGAAGGTGGTTAGCAAGACTACTAGAAATGTTACATATTTCCCAGCACCATAACTACTCTTCACTTTTCTGTTATTTACAACAAAGTGACATACTACATGGCAATCTACAAATATTTGTGGTTCCACTGAACCTTCCCAGATTACACATGCACATGCACCCCATACCATATAAAACCCTGAAAGGAACAATACTGAAACAGATTGCAGATGTTTTTTAGAAAGGCATTTTAACCATACCCACATACTCAAGGGTGTAACTATTTACAATTTTAGTGGCTTTTAAACAATACACATTACAGTGCAAGAATTGCACACAATGCCCACTGTGAAAGCCTGCACCGACAGGCCTGTGCCTCTGCTGTGGTAATCCAGCAAGCAACTGGTACTCCAGGATGGCATCATCCTGATCAGGAGACAAGAGTAGAGCCAAACCCAGAGCAGTCAGGTGTACACCAGGTAGGAAACTTCACAAAACATGTCCAGGTGTCTCTCACTTGGTGGCCGAACCAAACAGTGAGACTTATAGTCAACACTCACGATCCTTAACATGGTCAGGCACTCAAGCCCATCTTCCAAGGCCCCACTCCACACAGATCCTCCAACTTTATGAAGAGGAGGCTGACACAGAACATGGAAGGGTCCAAGGGGCTACAAAGGCAAATCGTCAGGCCATTTCATACATAGAGCACACCAAGACAATATACCACATACCTTCCTGAACGTCTCATGTTATCGAAGGTTGTCAGCCTCTGCCTCAAGTCACAAATATGTACATATACACTCACCCTCGTCACACTTTTGGCTTTGACTTGTCTCCTTCACAGTCAGATGGCTGGTAGGAAGTTCACCTCTGCAAAAACAACAAGGTCAGCACATGACAAACACTATGTACAAAGTACGCACCATGCATCTGCATGAAACATCTAGAGAGAGCATCAGCAACCTCATTCTCTGAGCCTTTTATATATTTAACTTCCAAATTAAAAGGCTGTAGGAACAAAGCCCATTTTAAGAGTCTGATTTTAGTCACCATACACAGGAACAGGACGAAGAGATCCTGATACATATACAAATGCTGAATAGCCAGCCCCAAAATGAAAATTTTCTTTCCTTTGGTAAAATGTTGATATTTAAACTTAGAAGGTTGTTCATAGATAGTAACAGTTCTGCAACCTCTCGCAGTACAAAAACAAACACCCAAGACATCTTTTTGCACCCAGGTTGTGTACATCAAGTTTACACAAACCTCTTCATGTTCCATCTCACACATAAATTTTAAGCACACAATGAACACAATTTGCATTACACACATGAAAATGATATTGGAACACAGGCCATGGAAATCACATCTTCCTGCCCCATGTTTTAGTTTATTTAAAATGTTTGCATCTCTTAGTGCATCAGTATCAATCTTTCTAATCCTGTAAACCTTAGTTGTTAAATGTACCTTGTGGTAGTCAGTGCATATTTCCAGGGTGCCATCTAATTTGGGAACCATGAAGCATGGGAATGCCCACTGACTCTCACTAAGCACTACAAACTGGTGTTGGAAAAATTTCACTTCCTCCTCTATATCCCATTTTTCATACAGATTTTTCTCACACAAAAGTTATTGAATTGGCTCAGCTTCCTTAACAATTACTTCATGGAGTTTCAACTTTTCCCCATTACTGACATCCCAAACTTTTATAAAGTTCCAAGGTGGCTGAGCCAACTCTCCAACATTTTTCTCATTAAAACCAAGCATGCATTTCCCAAAAACTTTTACACATGTGTTATTTATAAATCACTTTTGGTATTTCATACAGATTATTATTTTGCAGCCCTTTACATTCCATTAAAACATTGGTCTCTCTGACTTTTTGACATAACTTCAAACCCTTTAACCGGTTACTGTGTACATTATACTCATTCATTTCCTGCTCGGGTGTGTGGGTTTTATATCTAACCCCTGGGAACTTTCCCCACAACTTGTTTAGCTCAGAGCAACTTGCCATACAGATTTTCACATGAATTGGCTCCAGCATCAGCACTTCCTCTCCAGCCTCCAGAGCATTATGGTCCACATAATGGTCCCACATCATCATCCTGGTCTGGTTGATAGGCATGTTCACAAGTACTATCCAATTCATACGAGCCAAACAGTGTCTGAAACTGGGAAAAAGCTCCGAGGGGGGAGCATCACCATCCTCCCCAAGCCAATAGCGCAGAGTTTCCAGAGTGCTTCCCCACTCAGCAAATACAAAGAAAGACATCCTCTCATCCCAGTTGTTAGTATTGTCTATACCATAGGCTTGCATCATTGTCTTGAGGGTTTGATGTAATTTCTCTATTTCCCCTTGAGATGGAAGATGGTAGGCAGTTGAAAACTGAGGCTCTACTTTTAATCCCTTTAAAACATTTCTAAATGACTTTGAGGTAAAGTTAGGCCCTTGGTCTTTTTGCACCTCTTGAGGAAAACCAACATGAAAAAAGAACTTCATCAAAGTCCTTAAGACTACATGAGCTGTTATCTTATGCAGAGGGACTGCTTCCAGGTACCTGGTAGTGGAGCAAATAATTGTGAGTAAATAATCATTTCCCAGTTTGGTCCTTGGGACTGGACAAAGTACTGTACATCTACTACCAGCTTGCTGAAGGGTTCACCTGGTTCTGAAATAGACTGAAGGGGAACAGGTTTAATACTTTGGCTAAGTTTCCCTATAAATTGAGAGACATGATAGGTCTCGATATACTCTCTGACAGTCTCCCACAGCTGAGACCAGAAGAAATGCCTGGAAACCTTGGACATCACCATCTGGTGACAAAACCCTTGTTCTCCTTCCATCGATACTGCAAACAGAGGTGACTCCTTTGTAAGAGTTTCCTCCCTGAAATGAAAACACTTATTTAATTGTAAAATCTCTTCCTCAGCAACAGCTAAGGCTCTGATCAGCTTAAGAGTGACATTTTCCTGTGCAGAAATTAATTGCACCCTAGTAGGTGCAGCCTCTCTCACACTACTTAACTGATCCATTCTCCAATCATGCTCAGCTCTGGCTGGAACATCCTTTTCTTCAGTTGACTGCAGTTCAACATCAGAAAACAGCTAAGAGACTGAACAGTCCCTGGCTAACACCCTGCATTCTCAAATCCATAAATACAAAACACCTATATGAAAAACAGTACAGAATGGGTCACATGACCAGAGACCAAACAAAACGTTACTCGTCAGTCCTAACCAGCCTGATAAGAAGGGCAAAAAAATTGTATTATGAGAACAGATTATCCAACTTACGAGGTGATATAAAAAAGACCTGGAAAACCCTATCAGAAATTCTAGGAACAAAAAAGATATCATGAAATAGCGAAATTAAATTAGCAAAATCAGATGAACCCCAACTCCCACCAACAGAAACAGCAAACAGACTCAATGATTTCTTCTCCACTATAGGAAAAAACCTAGCCAATAAAATCCCAAACTCAGATACCCCACCAAATGACTACCTCACTGGCAACTACCCGAACACACTGTTCCTAGCTCCGACTAACCCATACAATGTCTCCCTTATTATCAACACACTAAAAAACAAGACAGGAGATTTAAATACCTTACCACCCTTTATATACAAAAAAGTGTCACAAGTGCTATCACCAATCATTGCAACACTCTTTAACAAATCCATTGAATCCTCTACCTTCCCTACAGTTCTCAAAATAGCAAGGGTCACCCCGATCCATAAAGGAGGAGACCAAACAGAGTTGAATAACTATAGGCCAATATCCAACTTACACCTCTCAAAAATCTTCGAAAAATTAATTCATAAACGAATCTACTCCTACCTCATCTTCCAAAACATACTCAACCCCTGCCAATTTCGATTCAGACCTAATAAAAATACTAATGATGCTATTATACACATGCTGGAACATATATACACTGCAGTAGAGAAAAAAGAAGTCCCACTGGGGATCTTCATTGACTTACGTAAAGCTTTTGATACAGTTGACCATGACTTGCTCCACATAAAATTGTCACACTGTGGTATAAAAGGGCACTCCCTCAACTACCTCAAGTCTTACCTCAGCAACAGAAGCCAATATGTGTACATAAATGTGGCAAACTCTTCTGCACAACCAATTACAGTTGGTGTCCCACAGGGAAGTGTCCTTGGCCCTCTTCTCTTTCTCCTATACATAAATGACCTACCAAATGCTCCGCAATTACTCAAACCCACACTATTTGCAGATGACACTACATACGTCTTCTCTCACCCGAGCCCAGTCACGCTAGCCAATACTGTAAATACCGAATTACAGAAAATATCTACCTGGATGAGGACCAACAAACTTACACTAAACACTGACAAAACCTACTTCATTCAGTTTGGTAACAGAGCTACAGATGTTCCTCTTAACATAATGATAAACAGATCACCTATAACAAAGCTAACAGAAGGAAAATTCTTAGGAATCCACCTTGACAATAGACTCAAATTTCATACACATATACAACAAATTTCTAAGAAAATTTCCAAGACTGTAGGCATACTATCGAAGATACGGTACTATGTTCCACAATCAGCCCTCCTGGCCCTATATCACTCTCTTATTTACCCCTATCTAACCTATGGAATTTGCGCATGGGGCTCAACAACAATTAACCATCTCAGACCACTAATTACCCAACAAAAGGCTGCAGTCAGAATGATAACAAATTCCCACTACAGGCAGCACACTCCACCAGTATTCAAAACACTAAACCTACTCACCATACAAAACATCCATACTTATTACTGCATCTATTACATACATAGAACACTTAACTCTGATATTAACCCTTCCCTCAAACATCTCCTTGCCAACCTCAACAGAACACATGACCATAACACAAGGCACAGATCACTCTTTGATGTTCCTCGTGTCCATCTCACGCTATGCAAAAACTCAATGCACATAAAAGGCCCTAAAATCTGGAATTCATTACCTGTAAATATAAAAGAAACACTACCTGTTTATAAATTCAAGTCTCTTCTCAAAGATCACTTACTCACCCAAAACCAAATAAATACTGAATAACTGAACCTTATAAATTGTATATCTTAAATGTTTCTCATAATTATATCACATAAATGTTAAACCTATGACCCAATCTAACTTTGTTATTTTTTTAAATACACTACCTAACAGAATGCTCCATTCTACTGAATGTACAGCAATGCATGCAACCATATGACCTGTCTTTGTAATACTCATTTGTGCTTTATTGTTATCTGTTTACAATAATGTTTTATCACTGATTACATCATTGCTTAGTTAATCTTAAGTTAATTTTAAGCCTGCCCATAATGCTATGCATACAAGTGGCTTTGGCATGCTGCTCTTACCTGTATTTTTTTTTGTACCTCTGTATGTATGTTCAAATTATTAATTAAATAAATAAATAAAGAGTTTCCAGACTTAAGCCCTCACCATCAATTCAATATAATTAGGTATTCCAGAGTAACTGTTACAGATACATAAATACATGTTGGGTCCTATAGCCCCATAACAGTGACAGAGAGCAGGATCACAGAGGAACAAGGAGGCTTTAGGAAGGGTAGGGGGTGTGTAGACCAAGTGTTCACAGTGAAACATATAGGTGAACAGTATTTAGGTAATGATAAAAAGGTTTTTGTGGCATTTATGGATTTGAAAAATGCATGTGATAGTGTGGATAAGGGGGCAGTGTGGCAGATGTTGCAAATGTATAGAATATGAGGTAGGTTACTGAAAGCAGTGAAGAGTTTTTACGAGGATAGTGAGGCTTAGGTTAGAGTTTGTAGGAGTGAGGAAGATTGTTTCCCAGTAAAATGTCACCACGGTTGTTCAGTATATGGTACACACTTACCACATAGACCCATTCTCTCATACCTAGGCCCAAATTTACTGCTCACAGCTTATCTGAGTGAGCTGAGTTCATGGCGTAGAACTACAGCACTGACACTGGCTTCAAAACCGTAGAACTATGGCACCAACCCAGAGAGGGTTAACAGTGTCATTGAGAGTAACCTGATTTGTTAGTGTAGTTCATTATGTTATTGCAGTTCATAATGTTAGTGTTACTCATCATGTTGGTGTTACTCATGACATTTGTGTATGATTTATTCCCCATGAGAGTTGAAATTTTAAGCCGATGTGTAAAATAATCATAGTAAGATATTATTTCATCTAGATGCTATGCAGTATATTATTTTGCACCACAGGTTGGTCAAGAGAAGCTGGTTTTAGTGGAGGGAACCAGTAAACGCTCTAGTAGTGCACTAGTTGGAAGAAATGATGGCAACACAAGGGTAAGATACATATGTACTCTAGTTTATGTGTGCGAACTTGTGTGCATGTGTGTTTGCATGCACATGAATGTTCACATGTGCATGTACACATCTTTCATTCATTCATTTTCTGTCTAGGCAGAGGATTGGTGACATGGTTCAGATGACCCTTTAATTGTAACATCCTCATCCCTCTTTTAGAATGCAGGTACAGTGGACCCTTGACCAACGATGACATCAACTAACGATAAAATCGGGTAGTTAGTTTAATATGTTTATTATGCACCCCATACCCATCCTGAGGGCGGTAGTCCAAAGATTACAGAGGTACATAATTGGTCCAGGGACTGGACTCCAAAGTTTAGATAGCTGAGCAAGTTACAGAGGTAATGAACTCACAATTTACAAAAGTAATGAACTCACAATTTACAAAGGTAATGAACTCCAGGTAGGTCTGGTCACAATCATGGCAAGTTACAAAGGTATTTACAGATTACAGAGGTACGTAATGGGTCCAGGGACTGGGCCCCCAAAGTTTTGATAGCTGAACTAGGTACAAAGGTAATGAACTCACAAGTTACAAAGGTAATGAATCCTGTAAGAATGGTTACTTATGTTTATACATGGCTACAATCATGAACAAATTATAGAGTAATGAGCAATTCACACTTCCACACCCGTTTACAACTGTAATGAGTTTTTTTTTTATTATCACACTGGCCGATTCCCACCAAGGCAGGGTGACCCGAAAAAGAAAAACTTTCACCATCATTCACTCCATCACTATCTTGCCAGAAGGGTGCTTTACACTACAGTTTTTAAACTGCAACATTAACACCCCTCCTTCAGAGTGCAGGCACTGTACTTCCCATCTCCAGGACTCAAGTCCAGCCTGCCAGTTTCCCTGAACCCCTTCATAGATGTTACTTTGCTCACACTCCAACAGCACGTCAAGTATTAAAAACCATTTGTCTCCATTCACTCCTATCAAACACGCTCACGCATGCCTGCTGGAAGTCCAAGCCCCTCGCACACAAAACCTCCTTTACCCCCTCCCTCCAACCTTTCCTAGGCCGACCCCTACCCCGCCTTCCTTCCACTACAGACTGATACACTCTTGAAGTCACTATGTTTTGCTCCATTCTCTCTACATGTCCAAACCACCTCAACAACCCTTCCTCAGCCCTCTGGACAACAGTTTTGGTAATCCCGCACCTCCTCCTAACTTCCAAACTACGAATTCTCTGCATTATATTCACACCACACATTGCCCTCAGACATGACATCTCCACTGCCTCCAGCCTTCTCCTCGCTGCAACATTCATCACCCATGCTTCACACCCATATAAGAGCGTTGGTAAAACTATACTCTCATACATTCCCCTCTTTGCCTCCAAGGACAAAGTTCTTTGTCTCCACAGACTCCTAAGTGCACCACTCACCCTTTTCCCCTCATCAATTCTATGATTCACCTCATCTTTCATAGACCCATCCGCTGACACGTCCACTCCCAAATATCTGAATACATTCACCTCCTCCATACTCTCTCCCTCCAATCTGATATCCAATCTTTCATCATTTAATCTTTTTGTTATCCTCATAACCTTACTCTTTCCTGTATTCACTTTTAATTTTCTTCTTTTGCACACCCTACCAAATTCATCCACCAATCTCTGCAACTTCTCTTCAGAATCTCCCAAGAGCACAGTGTCATCAGCAAAGAGCAACTGTGACGACTCCCACTTTATGTGTGATTCTTTATCTTTTAACTCCACGCCTCTTGCCAAGACCCTCACATTTACTTCTCTTACAACCCCATCTATAAATATATTAAACAACCACGGTGACATCACACATCCTTGTCTAAGGCCTACTTTTACTGGGAAATAATTTCCCTCTTTCCTACATACTCTAACTTGAGCCTCACTATCCTCGTAAAAACTCTTCACTACTTTCAGTAACATACCTCGTACACCATACACCTGCAACATCTGCCACATTGCCCCCCTATCCACCCTGTCATACACCTTTTCCAAATCCATAAATGCCACAAAGACCTCTTTAGCCTTATCTAAATACTGTTCACTTATATGTTTCACTGTAAACACCTGGTCCACACACCCCCTACCTTTCCTAATGCCTCCTTGTTCATCTGCTATCCTATTCTCCGTCTTACTCTTAATTCTTTCAATAATAACTCTACCATACACTTTACCAGGTATACTCAACAGACTTATCCCCCTATAATTTTTGCACTCTCTTTTGTCCCCTTTGCCTTTATACAAAGGAACTATGCATGCTCTCTGCCAATCCCTAGGTACCTTACCCTCTTCCATACATTTATTAAATAATTGCACCAACCACTCCAAAACTATATCCCCACCTGCTTTTAACATTTCTATCTTTATCCCATCAATCCCGGCTGCCTTACCCCCTTTCATTTTACCTACTGCCTCACGCACTTCCCCCACACTCACAACTGGCTCTTCCTCACTCCTACAAGATGTTATTCCTCCTTGCCCTATTCACGAAATCACAGCTTCCCTATCTTCATCAACATTTAACAATTCCTCAAAATATTCCCTCCATCTTCCCAATACCTCTAACTCTCCATTTAATAACTCTCCTCTCCTATTTTTAACTGACAAACCCATTTGTTGTCTAGGCTTCCTTAACTTGTTAATCTCACTCCAAAACTTTTTCTTATTTTCAACAAAATTTGTTGATAACATTTCACCCACTCTCTCATTTGCTCTCTTTTTACATTGTTTCACCACTCTCTTAACCTCTCTCTTTTTCTGCATATACTCTTCCCTCCTTGCATCACTTCTACTTTGTAAAAACTTCTCATATGCTAACTTTTTCTCCCTTACTACTCTCTTCACATCATCATTCCACCAATCGCTCCTCTTCCCTCCCGAACCCACTTTCCTGTAACCACAAACTTCTGCTGAACACTCTAACACTACATTTTTAAACCTACTCCATACCTCTTTGACCCCATTGCCTATGCTCTCATTAGCCCATCTATCCTCCAATAGCTGTTTATATCTTTCCCTAACTGCCTCCTCTTTTAGTTTATATACCTTCACCTCTCTCTTCCCTGATGCTTCTATTCTCCTTGTATCCCATCTACCTTTTACTCTCAGTGTAGCTACAACTAGAAAGTGATCTGATATATCTGTGGCCCCTCTATAAACATGTACATCCTGAAGTCTACTCAACAGTCTTTTATCTACCAATACATAATCCAACAAACTACTGTCATTTTGCCCTACATCATATCTTGTATACTTATTTATCCTCTTTTTCTTAAAATATGTATTACCTATAACTAAACCCCTTTCTATACAAAGTTCAATCAAAGGGCTCCCATTATCATTTACACCTGGCACCCCAAACTTACCTACCACACCCTCTCTAAAAGTTTCTCCTACTTTAGCATTCAGGTCCCCTACCACAATTACTCTCTCACTTGGTTCAAAGGCTCCTATACATTCACTTAACATCTCCATCTATCTCTCTCTCTCTCCTCTGCATTCCTCTCTTCTCCAGGTGCATACACGCTTATTATTATGACCCACTTCTCGCATCCAACCTTTACTTTAATCCACATACTTCTTGCATTTACACATTCATATTCTCTTTTGTCCTTGCATAACTGATCATTCAACATTACTGCTACCCCTTCCTTTGCTCTAACTCTCTCAGATACTCCAGATTTAATCCCATTTATTTCCCCCACCGAAACTCTCCTACCCCCTTCAGCTTTGTTTTGCTTAGGGTCAGGACATCCAACTTCTTTTCATTCATAACATCAGCAATCATCTGTTTCTTGTCATTCGCACTACATCCACGCACATTCAAGCATCCCAGTTTTATAAAGTTTTTCTTCTTCTCTTTTTTAGTAAATGTCTACAGGAGAAGGGGTTACTAGCCCATTGCTCCCGGCATTTTAGTCGCCTCATACGACACGCATGGCTTATGGAGGAAAGATTCTTTTCCACTTCCCCATGGACAATAGAAGAAATAAAGAAGAACAAGAGCTATTTAGAAAAAGGAGAAAAACCTAGATGTATGTATATACAGGTCTCCCTCAACATTCGCGAGGGTTAGGGGATCAAGAGCCTCGCGAATGTTGAAAAACCGTGAATGTTTGGTGCCCCAATATATTGTAGGGAAATATATTACAATACTGCTTCCTTAACTTGTTGAACCATGAATAATCATAAAATACATGAAAACGTCGTAAATTGTACTAAATATATACATGTTATGCTTTAATAACGTATGTTTTTTAATAACATGTATGTTAATAACATGTATGTTATTAAATACCACAGACTCCACCACTGCCTCCACCAATGCCTCCACCACTGCAAGTCCCTACTACCCTCCCTCCGACCCCCTCCCTAACTGGCAGCCGGCCCTCCCACCACTCAGTGTGGTGAGTGTTTTGTTTGTTCATTATTTGCTATTAAACTACAGAATAAATAATGTAAACCCATTCATGACTGCATATTGGAATGGCTATTAGGAAAGGTATTAGACGGTGACATCTTGTGTTTACTCTTGAACACAGCAAAGAATCGAACATTTCTGCTATTGCTAATAATAACAATAGTAATAATAATAATAATAATAATAATAATAATAATAATAATAATAATAATAATAATAATAAATACGATATAATTGAAGAAGGAAATTGTACAAAAATACGAGGGAGTGGTTGACATATCGTCAGTGTGACTTTGTTTATGCTGGAGTGAACATTAGTCTCCCTGCTCTTCCAAACATTTCACAATAATTCAGTGGTTGAGGCAGTGGTATTTAATAACATATATGTTATAAATAATAATAGTGCATGTTATTATTAATAACATGTATTATTATTAACCCTTTGACTGTCGCGGCCGTATATATACGTTTGTGAGGTACCGTGTTTGACGTATATATACTCATAAATTCTAGCGGCTTCAAATCAGGTAGGAGAAAGCTAGTAGGCCCACATGTGAGAGAATGGGTCTGTGTGGTCAGTGTGCACCACATAAAAAAAATCCTGGAGCACGCAGTGCATAATGAGAAAAAAAAAAACTCCGACCGTTTTTTTTAATTAAAATGCCGACTTTGTGGTCTATTTTCGTATAGTATTTGTGGTTGTATTCTCGTTTTCATGGTCTCATTTGATAGAATGGAAACTATATTATAGAAATGGAGGTGATTTTGATTAATTTTACTATAAAAAGAACCTGGAAATGGAGCACAAAGTACAGGAAATGTTTGATTTTTGCCGATGTTCAAAAGTAAACAAATGATGTCATTGTCCAATAAATGTCCAAATAGCCATTCTAATACGCAGTCATGAATGGGTTGATGTAATTTTTACAATTATTACA